>NC_133622.1:39830235-39985235 GCF_048593235.1 Sminthopsis crassicaudata
AAAAAAAAATCAGGAAATAAAACTAAGAACTGGTTTTATGGGGGGGAGGGGGGAAGGGAATCCAATAAAATAAATGTGTTTTTGGTTGACTTGATTAAAAGGAAGGGAAAAGAAAAAAAAAAAATAAGTCCATCAATATTACTTCTCACCTCAACACACATCTCTTTCTTCAGTTATCTTTCCTTCTCCATCCTTCCTTTATAGAAAAGCTTATTTCTCCTTATGTCTTTCTTCTTGTATTATGTTATGGATGTATCTTTTCTAATTATCTGGCTCCCAATTTCTTTTTAAAATTCTCCTGAACTTCTTCCTCTCTATTTTCAAATGTACATCTTTAAAGAAGTTTCCACTTGTCCCTACTATTTCTCCTACTTGGAGAATCTGCTGCTTGTATTCCTTTTGTATATATTTATATACACAAATGTGTGCTCTCTTGAGAAAATGTAAGTTTCACAAGGGTAGGAACTTTTTCACTTTGGCCTTGGTATCCCCAGTACCCGGCACAATCTGGAACATAGAAAGTTTTTAAAAGCTTCTTATATGCTTGATGGACTGATGTTATAGAAGTAATTCCTTTTGGAGTATAAGTTGAACAAGATGACCTGAGATTTCTACCAGTTGTGAGGTTCTGTGAATTGAATTAATCCATCCTTCACAGAAATTTTCCAGGTTCTCTGTTAGAATTCTTACAAGGTGCTAAGTCACTGGAATGGAGAGAGACAATAATTATCTCATTTAGCATGGTTCAGTATGGTTGGTCTGATCCTACAAAGAGATGTTATGGGCCAGAACTTGAAACAAGATACTGAGTGGAATTGAGGAGACAATGGTTAAATCTAGTTTAGCATTGATTTAAACCTACAACAAATAATGATTTCCTAGTGATGTAATGATTGGTGTGTACTCAGTGTGCAGCATATAAGCAAGAAGCTCTCAGGGCCAAAGAGGACTTCGGGAGATTCAGAGTCAGGATTCAGTCTAGGAGATTCACAAGTCGGGCAGAACGAAGGAGGCTGTCCTGTGGAGAACACTGAAACCAAGATCCAGAAGGCCTCCAGAAAACTAGCAGAGCCTCAAGTGAAGGAGATAAGATTTGGAAAGAGACAATACAGGATTAGGATTCCTGGCTGCATTGGGGATTATTGAACTGAACTGATACTAAGGCTGTGCTCCCAGAGAACGATTATAATTTAGAGAAGAGAACATTACAGTTCTCCTATCTGAATAGTCTCATATGGTGGCTTCTCCTCCTTCCTCCTACTAAATGAAATTTATTCTTCAAGTTCTTATCTATCCTCAATTCTCTTTTGATTTCTCTTCTCTTGACTCTCCTTTGGACTTTTCAATTCACACCCATATGGACGATTATCAGTTCTATTAGCCTTTCAGTTCTTAGAACAGTGTCTTATTTATATTAATGAATGGATGAATAAAGGATTTGGGATATCTTCTATAGCTTTACATTCAGAGCCAACCTTTCACGTATACTTGGTGTTACATTCTTTTAGTTTCTCATGTTTGAACACTCAAAGTTCTATCTGACATGTTCCATGCTGCCATCCATACAGTTACCATGTTCTGTTGACTCTTTCTTCATTTTTCTTGCAGGTATCCCTTCTGTTGTGCCATCCTCATAATACCTTTTAGCTTATTTCTGACCTACTGAAATAGCCTCTTAATAATTCTCACTGTTAGTCATCTCTTTGCCACAATCCTTCCCGTGTTCTACCATGTTTTCATAGAACAGTACTGTGATCACTACACTAGCATCTCCTCAATTTGTAAAATGATAGATTTGAGATAGATGGCTCCTAGACTCACTCCCATTTCTAAATCTACGAACATATGACCTTCCAAAATTTTCAGTGGCTTTGCATTGCAGTTAGGAATAACATCAGAATTAACTGGTAAATCTAGAAACCTTCTAACCCAATCTCCTAATTCTCATAGTTACTTTCTTTGCTTTTTGGATAATAAAATAATTATTAAGTCAAGTTAAGGATTTATCAACTTCTCTAAAAAGAAACAGTAATGCTAAGTCACTTTACAATATTGTCTTGAAAGTTATCAATCTACTTTGGAGGTCATTGGAAACTTATCAAAGTAATGGCCAGGTCATTAATAAGTGCTTTTCAGAAAAGAGCTTCAAAATCCCTTTTATAAAATTATCAAAACAGTAATGAGAATATCCTGACAGTCACTTTGCTTTGACTTTGGTAGGAACCCCTGACTAAATAAAGACTGGGAGAATTGAGATGTGGGTGGTAATTAGAGTATTAGTGAAAGAAATGCTAAATGTGAGGACTGCTCATAAATTATTTTTACTTGACTATTTTAAAAAATCCTCTTTCATTTTCTCATTATCACATCCTCTGGCTTTCTAGTGGAAGATGCAGCCTGTCTTTGGGAAAGAGAAAATGGGAGGTGTGAATACTACTGCCATCAGCAGCTCACTCTTATGCTGATCACAAATGTCTATATTACTTGCGCTGGATTGGAATTAAAAAAAATGTCTATGTGGAAGTTCATCTTTGTATGTATGATGGGGTTTTTCTTTTTTCTTTTTCTTTTCTTGATGAATGGAGGAGGGGGAAATAGCAGAGAGAGAATTCAGAACTGAAATTAAAATTGAATAAAAAACAAATCCTAACTTTATCTTTTACTAGCTATATTACTTTGGATGAGTCATTTAACCTACATTCTGAAACATTTACTCCACCTGTTTATGATATTGTATCAAATGAGATATAAACAAAACAGTTTGCATATATTTTATTATATTATGGATAATATATGTATGTATATATGTGTCAGACATAATTAGTATTATTTGTCTTGTGTCTGGCCTATTCTCCTGTGGGTCCAATATTATATGGATAACTAATTATATCTACATATCAATCTTCCAACAAAAGGGATCTTGAAAAGTAAACTAATCATATTCCATCCATAAGGTAGAACCTCATTTAAACTATCCTAGGTAAACATCCAGCTTTGAACCCTTTAATACAAAGTACTTCAGGGTATTTTTTTCTAGTAGAATATAAATTCCTTAAAAGCAGAGACTGTTTTGTTCAAATATTTGATTCTCCAAATTTTAGCAGTATCTGTTATATAGTACATTTGTTTAATTTAACAACGTACCCCAGTGTTTACAACTCATATTGCTAGGAGGTAGGTAGGTAGGGCTATGGATTGTGTTGGACTAAGAGTCAAGAAGGTCAGACTTCAGATGTGGTCTCAGACACTTACTAAGTGTTTGCTCCTGAGCAAGTCACTAAACTCTGTTTCAGCTTCCCCATCTTTAAAATAGGGATAATAATAATAGCTACCTCCCAGGGTTGTGGTGAGGATCAAATGAAATAATATTTGTAAAGGGCTTTGCAAACCTTAAAGGGCTATATAAATGCTTCTGCTGTTATTATTGTGAAGAACTTCCTTTTATCTAATCTATAAACTTCATGCTGCATGTAGCAGTAGCAGAAGAGAGAACAAATTACACAAGTAGGATATCATTTTATTGTAGATTTAGATGGGAAAAATGTAGTGGAGCAGATGATTGAAGTGTGGGGACTTAATAAAGCTCTCAAATATACACCAATCCCCTTGAAATGACAGAGAGCAATTCATGGAGGATTGAGAAGAGGACATGATTTCTGTGAGTGTTATTTATGCCAGAAAATAATTCTAAGATCCTCTTTTAGGATATTGGCTTATATACATTTGCATGGTATAGACTAGATTGTATAATTGCTATTTTCTATCTCTAACCACTATGAATGACAAAAGTATTGAATACATATATTGTTATGTAAATGATTATTATTTTAGAAAATGTTTGAATAATACCGTATGATTTGAGTGTTTATGCTTATGTATTCTAAGAAATGTATGTGTAACTTTTTAAGGCTTAGTAGATAGGATTCCATCCAAGGATCTGAGAATATTTAGGTAAAGAATCTTGAGCAGAGATCTCAGGTAAGTTCAAATTCAAACCAAGAAAATGTTTTATAGAATGTATTTTTGGTTAAAAGCTTATAGGCAAATATATAAGCAACTTAGGTCTTATTGGCATGGGGAACTCTTTATCAAAGCCAGAGGAACACATAGACTGACTTATCCAGGTTCAAAAAGGCAAGTAAGTAAAAGAGGCAGGTTTTAAAACCAGATTTTTCTTGTCTTTGAGCTCAACACATTGCCAACTATTCCATGGTTGCTTTACAATGAACATGTAACTGATGACAAATGCAAAAGGGGATCTTAGTATCAGTAATAATAGGTTAAAAGAGTCTGAAATCCAGAGGGAGCTAAGGCTTTCAAAGTATCTTAAAGATAAAGGTTTTTGATGTTCTGTTGTTCTTTGACTTAGGTTGTTGTTGTTGTGTGTCCTTCATTTTAAAGAGGACCACTGACTTTATGAGGTGATGTCTTGACAAAGGCACGAATTGCACAAAGTCATCAGCCTGATTCTCTCTTCCAGTCATCAAAGTCCAATGGTGAAACAAGAGTCAAGATGACTTTTACTTACATTGGAGGCAAAAACAAAAGTCTATTACATAGAGTGGATAGAATTGATAATGGATGACAGAAAGGAGAACTAATCAACTTGTATTTTTTTGTTACTTTAGCAAAAATCAATCTAGTTGTAAAGGGGAGAAGCAAAAACATAGGTTTTTTAAACTAAAGACTAGTAAATGTGTCAGGAGGGACAAGCTAGATTGTGACAAGGGAAAAAAAAAAAAAACCATGCTGATGACAACTATACTGGTGAAGAGATTCAAAATCATATCTTATAAGAGGAAGAATTGAAGGAACTGAGAATGTTTATCATGGAATTCAAAAGACTTTGGGACAGGGAGGGTAGTGAATGAATTGTCTTTAAACATTTGCAGGGGTCTCTTGCAGACAAAGAAATACATTATTCTGTTTGATCCTAGAGGACAGAAAAAAGAGCCAGGGATAAATAAAGCTGAAGAAAGTTCAAGTCTTATCAGCCAAATGTAAAGACAAACTTACATTACCCTGGAGTTCCAAATTTTTCTCCCTCTCCACAATCCCCCTTCCCTATACAGGAAGTAATCCAGTATAGGTTAAATATGTGCAATTCTTCTAAACATATTTCCACATTTGTTATGCTGCACAAGAAAAATCAGATTAAAAGGGGGAAAATGAGAAAGAAAAAAAAAAAAGCAAGCAAACAACAACAACAAAATACTGTGCTTTGAATTTCACCTTTGGTCTCCAAAGTGCCCTCTCTGGTTGTGAATGTCTCTATCAGAAATCTATTGGAGTTGCCCTGAATCACCTCATTGTTGAAGAGTCAAGAAAGATAAACTTCTTTTTCTTCTTCTTCTTTTTTTTTTTTTTTTGCTTCCCTTCTATCCAATGTCAACTCCAAGTTCTATTCTTACCTATCTTCCATGATAATGACAAATGCTTTAAATGTACATGTTACATCTTCTTATATCCTTGTGGATCACTAAATTTATCTCCTTTGCCATATGTACCATAAACATCATAATTTTTAAAATAACTAATTTTATTGACATCTTTTGTTTTTATCTTGATTCCCCCTGTATCTCTTTCCAAGGTAACCATCTCTTATAATAATTTTTTTTTAAAGTAAGTTTTTTTTTTCCAATAAAACTGATCAACACATTAAAAAAACAAACCATACTAAATGCAGAACTTCTATTTCTTCAGAGGAGCAAAGAAAAGTATCTTCTCTCTTATTTGAGATTAAGCTTGATACTTTTGCAACATTTTTCAACTGTTTCATAGTGGGTGTTCTTTCATTAAGATTATTGCAATCATTGCTTTATATATATATTTATTTATTTATAACTTTGCTTGCTTCACTTTGTATCAGTTCATGAAAGTTTCTTCATGCTTCTCTGTATTCGTTCGGCTTAGCATTTTTTACAGCACAGTAATTATGCTAGTATGTTCATATATACAAGGTGGGTTTTTTTTTTTTTTTTTTTTTTTAGCCATTCCCCAATTTACTCTCCCACAGCTCTTTGATATCACAGAAAATGTAACAAACACTTGGAAGTTAAGGATACTTGAGTTGTAATCCTGACTCAGACTCACAATTAATTAATTGAGTAAACCTGAACAAATCCCTTAACCTTTCTCAACCTGAAGTTTATTCAACTACAAAATGGGATCAATACCTGTAAATACCACATAGTTGTTTTGAGATTTGTACAAATGCTTTGCAAACTTTAAAACTCTAAGTGCATGTCAGTTGTTTAATAAATACTGATTAGGATGGAAAGAACACTCATTTGGCCTTATTTTTTACTTGTTTTATCTATTTTATGGAGGACTTGTGCTTGGATTTAGACTTGTCCCCTGATAATTTACCTAGTGGCAGAATAGATAAAGCTTCAGAAAGACTAAATTCATCTTCCCCAGTTCAAATGTGACCTCAGACACACTAATTGTGTGACCCTGGGCAATCCTATTTGCCTCGGTTACCTTATCTGTAAAATGAGTTGAAGAAAATGGCAAACCACTCTAGTATTCTTGCCAAGAAAACCCCAAATGAGATCACAGAGAATCAGACATGACTGAAAATGACTGAATGCCAACAGAAGTTTACATTTGATATTCAAATAAAATAAAGCTCATAGGTCAGTCAACAATTCTCAAAGGAGATTTCTTCAGTCACAGCAGGAGGATATTCAGCAAGGCTAGGGATTGAGAACATCTTGAATTGATTTGCTGAGTAAAGCTCCCTTGGCCCAGTTGACAATCATGACATACTGACAAGCATTTGAACATGTCTGGAGATTATGGCAGAGATCACGGTAGCTCTTTGATACCCTGGAGACAAGGCAATGATGGAAAAATTATGGAAAAATTATCCTGATTTGCATTGGGCAGGGGTTAGAATATTGCTCCTACCATACCTTAACTAAGAGAAAAGTTCATTACTTAGTTAGTCAAAAGCCTATTCGTATGTATACATATGTTCACATATATTGGATTTAACATATTTTAGCATGTGAAACATATATTGGATTGCCTGCCATCTAGGGGAGGAAGTGGAGGGAAGGAGGGGAAAATCTGAAACACAAGGCTATGCAAGGGTCATTGTTGAAAAATTATCCATGCATATGTTTTGAAAATAAAAAGCTTAAAAAAAAAAAAAAAAAAAAAAAAGCCTATTCATAGTTAAGTTGGTCCAAAGACAAAAGACAAAGTCACTCTTGGTAGTTGTTAGGAGCCAGCAAGCCCTAGAGTCAAATTTCACTAGTTGGAGCATTCATGATTTTGGTTTATAATATTCCCTGACAATGCTTTTCCTCCTCTTTCTTCAAATGAGCCACCTTCTGGTTTGGTAGAGTAGACCAAAATTTGTGCTCCCCTGGTACAGATTTCCAGAACTCAGTAGCTATGGAAGGAAACAAGGATGATGGGTGAGACCTGAAAGAGATTTAGAGGGGGTGGAAATGGGGGAATTGCAGGGGTTTTCTCTCCCCGCCTAAAATCAATCCTTGAACAATTAAAAGCAGAGCTTACCAACATGTCACTAGCTCCTCAGTCAACTACTTCTTTGGCAATTTAAGACTTTGGCTAGATCAATAAGTACTGTTTGATTCCACATCCCTAAAGCATTCACATTTATAAAGCACAAAGACCTGGTGAACATATAGCACATGTCATTTAAAACATATTTTCCTGAATAGATCAACATGATCACTAAAGCCAACGTAAATCCCTCAGAAATGAACGTTTTGGATAATGATTGCCTTCTACTTAGCCAGAATGAGATAAATTATTTTAAATACAATGAGGGCAGCTAGGTGGTGCCATAGTGCATGGAGTGCTGGACCTGGAGTCAGGAAAATTCACTCCCTTAGTTCAAATCTGACCTCAGATACTTACTAGTTGGTGACCCTTGGTGACAATTCTAATATGGTATTTCTCACTCCCCCCCCTTTTAAATTTCGGCCTCAAATGGGAAATATTTACCTTTATTTGTTTAGTTGAAAAGAAATAACATTAACGTGGATGCAAAAATTGCATCATATTGACAGACTACCCAATAGGAAATCCTTCCAGATTAGATCAAGATGCTGAGACTACTTGGAACTTGGAAATATATAAAAATGCTACTTCACAATTTACATCTGGCCATTTAGCCCCCAAATTGCCCTGTGATTTTGACATCGTCCTAGAGTGATTGATTGCTTCTTACTATTTTTCAAGTTATCTGGTTCTTAATGCTATCAAAATTAAAAAGCAAAATCCCAACAAATGCCTTTCTACCCAATTGTAGCCAGAAAACACACTAGAGTTTATGTCACCTGGAGGTAGATAGTCCCAATGATAATCACTTTTAATTATGGAAATGTTTAGGGAAAGGACATGCTAGAATACCACAAGGAACTACAAACTTTTTTGAAAGTCCCTTTCCCTTTTCTTAGGCAATGTTTAAGATAATTAAACCCCTCCCAGGAGCTCTTTAAATCCCCTCCCCCTATTTTACTTCCTCCACTTTCCCCTTTAATTTGCATTATACCTTTAGGCAATTGTGGTTTTTTGTCATTTAAATTTTCTTAATCCCTTTTCCAGTGGTGCTCCTACATTCCAGAAATATTATTTCCACGCACAGTACTAGGAGAAATGAAATATTCTTCTGGGGGCAACAAATATATCAGAAGTTGCTTAGATAGCAGCTAATATGATTTGTAAGCCTTAAAGCAATGTTGATTATTATTACAACTACTACCACCCCCATTACTACTACTGTTGAAAGCTAGGTGATGCAGTAGATGGTATGCCAGCCTGTAGTCCAGAAGCCTGACTTCAAATGCAGATTGGGCACTTGGTAGCAATGTGACCCTGAGCAAGTCACTTAACTGCCTCATTTTCCTCATCTATAAAATCAAGCTAGAGTACATTTGCCAAGAAAACCCCAAGTGCAGTCACAAAAAGTCAGTAAGGATTGAAACAACTAAATACTACTACTACTACTACTACTACTACTACTACTACTACTACTACTACTACTACTACTACTACTACTACTACTACTCCCCATACAATTAACTTTTTTTTTTCCTGAGGCTGGAGTTAAGTGACTTGCCCAGGGTCACACAGCTAGGAAGCGTTAAGTATCTGAGACCAGATTTGAACTCAGGTCCTCCTGAATTCAGGGCTGGTGCTCTATCCACTGTGCCACCTAGCTGCCCCTAGTAAATAGTTTTTTTAAAAAATACTACTGCTATAATTACTGCTGCTGTCTACTACTTCTCTGCACACATGGATCATATTAATACTGTCCACAGCTTGATTACTAAGAGTAGTGTATTCTGTTTCTATTTCTGCTCATAGTATTTTTCAATCTTTTAAAATCTAGATTCTTGTAGTACCATTCTACTGAAACAACTCTTTAGTCATTAATATTATTGGACTTGTGGCTGACTGATTTAGAAATTAGGAATAGTAGAAACACTAACCATTTTCAAACCCAGACTTCCTAATATCCATAGATAATAACAATTTTGAACTATAGCAAAAGTAGTATCATCAATAATAATAATATAAAACTGGCATTTGCATAGTATGTTATAATTTTCAAAATGCTTTATGACATTTATCTCCTTTGAGCCTATTTGGAAAAAAAAAATGTAACCTTGTTAGGGAGATACTACATTATTATCTCCATTTTCCAGATAAAGACACTGAATCTCAGGGAAAATAGTAAAGTGACCCATCCATGGTTATTTTACACAGTTATTAACTGTCAAAAAGCAGAAACTGTCTGATCTGCATTTTATCTATTTCTCACATTGACACTCTAGGGACAAGACAAAATAAATTCAATTTCCCCACCCCATTAAAGAATCTTCAGGGAAGGAAATGAAAATACAGTTAGTTACTGTCCTACATTTTCTTTAAAAAATTGTTATTGGTATATTTGTTTTCATATCACCTTGATTTCTCAATATATCTTTTCTCAATATTCTTTTCTTGATTTCTCAATATCATCCCCCTCTAGAGAGTCATTCACATAATTTTTAAAAAATGAGTAAAGTTAACCAACCAATATATCAGCCAAGTCGAAGTGTATAAGCTATTCTGCCTCCAAAGCCCTCCACCTTTGCAAAGCAATGAGAAAGTGCATTCCTATATTAAGTCATGGGGCCAAAATCAATTGGAGAATGGCTGAATAAGTTTTGGTATATGAAGATAATGGAATATTATTGTTCTAAAAAATGATGAACAAGCTGATTTCAGAAAGGCCTGGAAAATTTTACACAATTTATGTGAAGCAAAACAAACAGAACCAGGAGGAATACATTGTACACAGTAACAGCAAGACTGTGTGATGATCATCTATGAAAGACTTGGTTCTTCTCAGTGGTTCAGTGCTCCAAAATGATCCCAATGGACTTTGGTCAGAAAATGTCATCTGCAACAGATGATGCAGATTGAATGTAGATCAACATATGCTAAGTTAATTTCTTCCCCCCACTACACAGTTTTCCCCTTTTGTTCTGATTTTTCTCTCTCAACATTATTCATAATAAATAAATGAATAAAAAAAAATTTTTTTAAGTCATGGGGCCAAATTTGGTCACATTATTATGTGTAATTACAATGATGTCATGCTTAGTTTTATTGTTATTTTTCCCACCTTCATTGATCTGTATTGCTCAGTAATCATGTACTCACCTGCATTCATGTACCAAAATGTATTTTGTCATTTTCCAGGTGATTACTCCTATATTACTTTTATTCCCAACATTATTTTCTATCTCCCAGTTCCTCTTGGCCCTAAAATGAATTGACATCATCAGGGGCAACTAGTAGGGACACATTTTCTCTCTAATAAATAATCTTCATTTTGGCACCAGAGCTCACTAGCAAATGGTTGAAGTTCAGGAAATCTTTTAAAAATCAGTTTTTGAGTCATGGACCCATTTAATGGACTGATAAAGTTTACTCTTTTGACAGTCAGTCAGTCACCTACCATTTATTAAACAATTATCATAAAACAGGGATACAAAGAAAGGCAAAAGCAACAACAACAACAAAAATAGTCCTTGCTCTCAAGAAACTCAGTCTAATTAACATTATTAAATACATTAAAATGGAAGGATTACAAAGAAAAGTATGTTGAAATACAGCTATTACAGGGTAGTTAGGTGGTATAGTAAATAAAGTGCTGGCTCTGGAGTCCAAAAGACTCATCTTCCTGAGTTCAGATCTGACCTCAGACACTTAGTGACTGTGGTATGACTCTGGCCAACTCATTTGACCCTTAATTTCCTCATCTCTAAAATGATCTGAAGACGGAAATGCCAAATCACTTTGGTATAAGAAACCCCAAATGGAGCCATGAGTTGGAATGACTGAAAAACAACTAAACTATCACAATATTTTTTAAAATAAGGTCTCAGATTTTTTGGTAAAAACAAAACAAAACAAAAATTAATTTGTGTAGCATAAGTTCTTATTGTTCTTGAAAAGTTTGATCAAATTCTCCCATGAATTCATCAAGATTGGGGTTGTTTTTTGTTTGTTTTCTTTCCCCTTTAGGTGCATCCTTTATAATAAATTCTACTTTTTCCCTAAGATTGGCTTACCAAATATTTTTCTTTTTTTACCATAATCATTGCCTGATATACATAGCATATAAATGAACCCTTCCTTGTAGCAAATAAAAACAGATTGATTGAAAAAAAAAATAAAATTGGCTTATTAAATTTTTAAAAATTTGGTCTAATTAAAAAAAACACTTAAAAACAAGAGATGACCTTTAAGACTAAAATGACAGGAAAAATTAATAAATATTGGGGTAGAAGTGAGAAAACTGAGACACTAATGAATTGTTGGTGGTATTGTGAATGGATCTAACCATTCTGGAGAGTAATTTGAACTGTGCTTACCCTTTGATCCAGTGTCTCTACTGGGTCTGTATCCCAAAGAGATCATAAAAAAGGAAAAGGAACATGTGCAAAAATGTTTGTATTAGCCCTTTTTGTGATGGCAAGAAAGTAGATGCCCATCAATTGGGAAATGATTGCATAAGTATGGTATATGAAAGTAATATTATTGTTCTATAAGAATTTCAGAGTGATTTCAGAAACGTCTGGAACTGATGCTGAATAAAGTAAGCAGAACCAGGAGAACATTGTACACAATAACAGCAAAATTATGTGTTGATCAATTCTGAGAGACTTTACTCTTCTCAGAAAGTCAGTGAGCCAACACAATTTCAATAAAATTTGGATTGAAAATGCCATTTGCATCCAGAGAGAGAACTATAGAGATTAAATGCAGATCAAAAAGCAGGATCACCTTTTCTTTTTCTTTTTTCTTTTTTTTTCTTTTTTCTTTTGTTCTGATTTTTTTCTTCCAAATTGACTCATATAGAATATATTAAAATTAATATACAATAAATAAATATATTTAAAAAGATGATCTTTTAAAAACCACCCAGCTTTAAATCTATGAGAATCCTATAATCCTATGATTGTTAACCCATATGATATCCCTGGTTCTATCTTAGTAAGTGAATCCATGCCTCCTCAAGTGCCCAAGACAAAAAAACAAATAAACAAAACAAACAAAAAACAAAAACAAAAACAAAACTAGTTAAAACAATCCACCTTCTACTTCTCCTCTTCCCAAATTCATCCTTGCCCCTTTCTTTCTGAAGGAGCAAATCAAGAATTCGGATCAATTAAGCCACTAAGAAGGAATGAGTGAATTGTTGTCATGTTACACTTAGCCAGAAGGGGAATCTCCATCAGGAATATCTCAGCATCATTTGCAGTATTACAGTATCCACTTTGGGTCATAGGATCCATGATTCTGAGCCCCCCATTCTATCACTTAATACACGAGGAACTTAATACATACTTGTTGTACTGAAAGGAATTATGTCTGGGATGTACTCCAGATTCACCTTAAATAGCTCCCTTTATGGCTCAGCTCAGCTAAGGCTCCATCCCAATAGATATACAGATAGCCTCAACCTTAACCCTAGTTTCTGCTCTCATGACCTGTGATGACACTGGGAGCTCCTTGAAAGCAGGGACTTCGGATTTTCCAACCCCTTTCTTTGGATTCCCATTCAGATGGTGGGCAAATGTTCCAGTCCTAAGGGGTAAAGATGGAGACCAGAGACAGGACACCAAAGGGTGAAGCTTTTTTGCTGTGATTGTATCTTGCTACATCCGATTCAGACCTAATTTGTTCCTTTCCGGAATAAGGCTTTGAATTTCTTACTTGCATATGAAAAAGTCTATGAAGATCTACATCTCCACAGACTTTTTCATATGCAAGTAAAAAATCCCAAGATCTACATCTTGGAAAGTCAGATCATCTTATGATGAGGTATCTCACCTGAGGGAAACCAGACGGAAACTGGGGAGAGGAATCAAAGGAAGTTTCATTTCCCTCCTACCCCAAAGAGATAACAAGGTTAGGGAACCTGGGGAGGAAAGCTTTAAAGCATTTACTTAGTGTCTGCTAAGCACAAGGTACTTTATAAGTATAGTCTTTGATCATCAAAACAACCCTGGGAGGTTATTATCCCCATTTTATAGCTGAAGAAACTAAGGCAAAGAGAGGTCTTGCCCAGGGTGACACAGCTAGTAGTTATCTGAGGTTTTCCTATTTCTTGGTTCAGTGTTCTATCCATTAGGCACACTATCACCTAGGATAGAGGATTCTGACTTTTCTCTAAAGATCTCAACCCTTTTGGAAAGAGCATAGGGAGCAGTAAGATAGTACAGTGGATAGAGCACTGGTTTTGGAATCGGGAGGACCTGAGTTCAAATCTAAACTCAGACTCTTACCAGCTGTGTGACCCTGGGCAAGTCAAACCTCAATTGCCCTGTCCTCCCAACACCCTCTTCCTCAAATCACATGGAAGCCGGATATCGAACCTCTGTATGTGGCCCTTTTTTCCCCATTTTGGAGCTCTCTTGGATACTCTGTTTTCTATAGATTTTCAGGACTCTATTCTAGCCCATCAGATCACTAATTTCCTTTATGCTCATTAACTTTGAATGTCCCACTTGACTCGGCTCTGAATGCTCTTGTGCTTTCCCTTGGGCAACCCATCAGCTCCCATGGATTCAATTATTACCTCTATATTGATGTATCTCAGATCTCCTATCCAGCCTCCTATCCAGCCCTAACCTCTTCTGACTGAACTTCAGTCATGCATCTCTAAATGCCCCTAGATATTTCCAACTTGATATCCTGGAACCATCTTAAAGTCAAAATATCCAAAGTTGAATTCATTATCTTTCTCCCCCAACTCCATCCAGCCTCCAAACGTCCCTATTACTCTTGAGGCAATGGCATTCTCCCTGTTCCCTAGGCTCACAATATGTCTTGACTCCCTTTTTTTTCCTGAGGTCATTGGGCTTAAGTGACTTACCCAGGGTCACACAGCTAGGAAGTGTTCAGTGTCTGAAACCAGATTTGAACTCAGGTCTTCCTGACTTCAGGGCTGGTGCTCTATCCACTGCGCCACCTAGCTGCCCCTATGTCATGACTCCTTACCATCTCTCATCCACCATTCCCAGATCAAACCTTGTAAAGTCCTGTCGTCTCCAGTTGTAATCCTTCTCTGTAATCCTTTTTCTTTTTCTTTTTCTGAGGCTGGGGTTAAGTGACTTGCCCAGGGTCACACAGCTAGGAAGTGTTAAGTGTCTGAGACCAGATTTGAACTTGGGTCCCCCTGAATTCAAGGCTGGTGCTCTATCCACTGCGCCACCTAGCTGCTCCCCTTCTCTGTAATCCTAACAAAACCTGTTGTCCAAGCCTCCTGATTTCACCTTTGCAATGTCTCTTGAATGCCTCATCGCTTTCTCTTCTCTGATACTGCCATCATTCCGATTCAGACCCCAATCTGTCTGTACTCGGACTATTGCAGTAGTCAACTGGTATATCTGCCTGACACAAATCTCTCTCCACTCCAGACCACCCTTCATTCTTCAGCCAAAGTCATTGTCCTAAAAAGCAAATCCAGACTAAGTCACCTTCCTACTCAATGAACTCCAAATGGCCCTATCACCTTCAGGATCAAATACAAAATCCTCTGTTTGGCATTCAAAGCCTTTCATAACCTAGTCCTCCTCCAACCTCCCCCCTTACAGTCTTTATACACTTTACATCCCACTAGAGAATTCTGTCCAGTGCAGATGGCCCCTTTGCTCTTGCTGAAAAAAAGACACTTGCCTCTCAGATCTGGACATTTTCTCTGGCTGTCCCCTATGCTTGAAATGTTCTGTCCTCATTTCTACCTTTTTTCAAGTCTCAACTAAAATCCCATCCTCTGGGGGAGCCTTTCCCAAATCTCTTAATTGTAGTGCTTTCTCTTTGGTCATTATTTACTATTTTTAATATCCATATATACTATACTACATAAGCATAGATAGATTTTGTATATATATGCATATATGTTGTATTATATATACATATATAATATATGTATATTTTATATATATGTATTGTACACTACTATATATATATTATATGTAGATATATAAACATATGCTTTTTTTCAATATCTATTAACAATTATAGATTGTACTTAGCTGTTTACATGTTGTCTCTCCCATTAGATTTCAATTCAAGGAAGCTCCCAAGCTCAAAATGTCTTTTGCCATTCTTTGTATGTCCAGGCTGAACCAATTCACAACTCCACCAACAATTTATTAATATGATATTTTCAGGCGCAGCTAGGTGGCGCAGTGGATAGAGCACCAGCCCTGAAGTCAGAAGGACCTGAGTTCAAATGTGACCTCAGACACTGAACACTTCCTAGCTGTGTGATCCTGGGCAAGTCATTTAACCCCAATTGCCTCAGGAAAAAAAAAAAAAAAAATGTATATTTTTTTCCCCTGAAATCTGTTCTAGATCTGTCAAATTCCTTGTTTGTCATCTTTATCAATCTGATCGGTGTAAAGCAGAATTCTGGATATGTGATTTATTGTGTATTTCTGTAATTATTAAAGATTTGGAATGCTTTTTTCCCCTATAGAGTGGTTGATCACTTGGATTTCTTTCTCTGAAAACTGCAGGTTCACAGCCCTTGATGATTTATTTATTCAGGATTAACTCTTCTTTCTTACTACTAGAATGAGATCCTTAGGAATCTTGTAATACAACTTTTATCAGAATTTTCACTCCCTAGTTAATTTAAATCTATTTAATTCAATTCAAAAATGGTCCACTATATACAAAGGATTGTGCTACTTTCTAGGGATACAAAGGTACAAAACAGTCCCTGCCGATGAGGAGATTATATTTTACTGTGAAGCATTTAACATTTGTAGAAGTAAGCACAAGATGGTTTGAAAAAGGTGTGGGCGTGAACAATTCTAGAGACTGAATGATATGACAACCACCTCAGGACCAAGTGATGACAAATATACAGAATGAGACATTTTTGGCTAAGGGTGATAGGGGAATTTGTTTTTGCTTGACTGTGGCTAGTGGTGACAAGGATTTTCTTTCTTTTTTTTTTTTTTTTTTTTTTTTTTTCAGTATTTGTAAGGGGAGGTGGGGTGAAAGATCTGTTTGATCACTGAAAACATATAATTAAGAAATAAAACACTTGGAAAAATCCCTCCAGATGTGAAAACCAATATGATCATGGTTGAATTCAATTAGGGTTGGAAATGTAGGAATTAAATGAATGTATTCGTTTAAAATGTTGAAGTCATGTGATTGCAGTTCTAAAGATTTAGGGGGAAATTATTTTTTGTGTAGGCTCAATTTTAGGTATCCCTACCCATAAAAATGGGTGAAATTCTTAATTATATTGTCATATTACAAGGGAAAATAATCAACATTTATTTAATAGAAAAGTTTTTGTTGTTTACAGAATCAACAGCATCTGAAGGCTAAGTATTGAGAGATTTCTTTAAATGGATTTTTCTAGGATTAGTATTTTCCTTTATTAGATTTTCCAAAGTTCTAGGAATATGGAGTTGAACTAGTCACATCCACAATTTGTAAAGTATGTGAGACTGGCAGTTCAGCAAAATGATTGCATTTTGTGATAGCAGATACAAAACCACCCTAATATATATTGTACACACACACACCCCACCCTAATATATATTGCGCACACACACACACACATTTTAAAGTATAGGAAGGAATGAAAGACTGTTTTGCTACTTTGGAAAATCCTCTTTTCTGATTAAATACAGTTAAAGTTAAAAGAAATTGTAGAAAAATAGGTATAGGAATTCCTGTTGATGAAACTGTGAACTGGTCCCACCATTCTGTGAAAATAATTTGCAATTATAAGAAAGGGACTAAGATTCCGAGATGCTACTGTTAGGCAAATATAAGGAGATCAAAGATAAAAAGGGACCTATATATGTAAAAAATATTTGTAGCAGCACTTTCTGTAGTAGCAAAAAATTGTAAACAAAGTAGTTGCCCATAAATTGGGGGCAATTATGGCAGATCAGTGTAACGGAATATTACTGTGATGTGAGAAACAGTGAATATGATGGATAGACAGAGGCATGGAAAGAATTTACAAATTGATACAAAATAAAGAAAGTAAAAGCAAGAAACAATGATTAAAGCAATGTCAATGGGAAGAAAACCCACAAAATAATGACAAGGAATGTTGAAAAATAACAAAGAACAAGCCTGGCCCAAACAAGAGATATGAGAAGAAACTTCTTTTTACTCCTCTGCAGAAGTTTGGAGCTATGACTATGCAATATTGCATATGTTGTCAGATTTGTTCCAATAGAATAATGGTTTTGCTGATTTTTTTCTTCCTTCCTTCCTCCCTCCTTCCTTCCCTCCCTCCTTCCTTCCCTCCTTCCTTCCCTCTTCTCTCCTCCCTCCCTCTCTCTCTTTCTCTCTTTTTCTTTCTTTCTCTCTCTTTTTCTTTCTTCCTTCCTTCCTTCCCTCCTTCCTTCCCTCTTCTCTCCTCCCTCCCTCTCTCTCTTTCTCTCTTTTTCTTTCTTTCTCTCTCTTTTTCTTTCTTCCTTCCTTCCTTCCTTCCTTCCTTCCCTCCCTCCTCCCTCCCTCCCTCCCTCCCTCCTTCCCTTCCTTCCTTCCTTCCTTCCTTCCTTTCTTTCTTTCTTTCTTTCTTTCTTTCTTTCTTTCTTTCTTTCTTTCTTTCTTTCTTTCTTTCTTTCTTTCTTTTTTCTTCCTCCCTCTTTCCTTTTTCCTTCCTTCTTCCTTTCCTTCCTTCCTTTCCTCTCTCCTTCCCTTCCTTCCTTCTTCTTTCTTTTCCTCCTCTTCCTCCTCTTTCTTTTTAAAAAATTATTTATTATGAAATATTACTCTTGGTTGGAGTCAGGCAGGTATACAAGGGGAAATTTATGGGATGTAAAAGTAAAGCTATCAATAAAATTTTATTGTTTAAAAAAGAATTGGACACAAAGTAGATGCCCATAAATTGAGGGAGACAAATTATGGTTCATTAATGTAATGGAATATTATTATGCTATGAGAGAAAATGAATATCAGAATATAGACAAACATAGAAAGACATATGGATGGAAAGTGAAGCAAGAAAAATGAAGAAAGTAACATATATATACTGATTATAGCAATGTAAGTAGAAAAAAGGAAAACAAAATTATCAAAACTATACTGGGAAATTACAATGATTGAGCTTGTTCCCCCAAAAGAAATATGAAAAGGGAACGCCTAACCTTCTTTATAGAGGTGAAAGAGGGAGTGAAGTTCCATGGGCTGGAATACTATATATAAAAGTATATATTTCTTCTTTTTTTTATTATTTGTTATGTGATGCCTGGAAGGGAAAGGGAGGAAGAATATACTGGAATATGAAAAGGTGTTATAAACATAAAATATAAAAACTTCATATTTCCTAAAGGAAAAAGAAAGAAAGAAACTTCAGAATGTGCATGATATGATATTGATACCTTTTCAGCCTCAAGGGGGGCAATGTGAGCTTTACTTAAGTTTTTATCTTCTGTATTGCTTCTTTGCAGGCCTTCTTGGGGGCTTGACTGAACCCGAAGGCTAACCTGACAATTCACTTCTGCTCTATGCCATGTGAAGAATGACTGAAGATGGAACTGCACATCTGTGGGCAACCATCCTGAATCCCTAAGAGATGCTACAACTCAACTCCATGACTTACTTGGCCCTTATGTTTTGAATTGAAGATGATTCAAAAGTAAGTACTTCCATGGTTTGCCTTGGGCTGAAAGAGACTGATTCCAACCCAAATTTGAGTCAGGTTGATGAGGACTTGAGTAGAAGAAGGAAAGAAGGAAGGGAGCAGGCTGACTTAGTCTGGCAGCAAGCTTGCTTAGAACTGGGCTTCATGCACAAATATCCTTTTAGTGGACTTAAATTCTGTGCTGGAGTCGAGAGCCCTCTAGTGGTCTCCACATCGTTAAAATGGATTTTGTGTTGGATCCAAAGACAAACTATTTCCCCGGGATCAACCATTTGGTTTCCAATCTATACTGTGAAATGAATTTGTAAATAAACAAGTGGACAGAATTTACAAACAAGAGAGAACCAGATTAGAAAGCTCTTGAAGGATGGGGTGCCTTTTGTTCTTTAATCTGGATTCCAAAATTTAATCACCATCATAATGCTCGGTATTTGTTTCTCTTCAGTCAATGCTTATTGGCTGACTGATGATTGAAAATGTTTCTGATCATTAGCGAACAGCCTCATGATTTCAAGATGCATCAACCAGCTGAGTCCAAGGTGCTGCTAAATCCTACCGTCTCCAAAGGATATTATTTATCCTCCCCTCCCCCCACTCCCATTATGGATCCAGAGACAGCAGAACTGAACATTTCTTGGGATGTAGAAGGTTTTTCTGATCCCCAACTTTCCTGAGATATCCAGTTCGTGAAGCTATTTCTTTATTATGATTGGACATTTGCCTGATGTTAGGTGTGTTAAATCATCTAATCAGTTACTAGTTCAATATCAGATGCTATTAATCTCTTTCAAATATAATAAACACCAGAAATATTTATGGGAAATGGATGCCATGATCATTATTATTAATATTAATATCACTCTATCAAGGCAATTTGGTAATAGTGAGTCTAGATGATGCAATGGATAGAATGCCAGACCTGGAGTCAAGAAGCCTCATCTTCCTGAGTTCAAATTCAGCCTCAGACACTTACAGACTGGGCAAGTCACTTAACCCTGTTTGCCTGTTTTCTCATCTGTAAAGTGAATTGGAGAAGGAAATGGCAAACCATTCCAGTTTTTTTTTTTTTTTTTTTTTTTTTTTTGTTTTTTGTTTTTGTTTTTGGTCTGGAAAATCCCAATGCAGTCACCAAGAGAGGGGAAGAATTGAACAACAAGAAATTCTAAAAGATCCAGTTTTTGACATTGTATGACCCTGGGCATATCACTTAACCTTTATACATTTCTGGCAACTCCCTAGAATTTATCTACTAATCCTAGAATTGTGACAATTTGCATAGGTGGGGGAGCCCTGCCCTGAGGAAATCAGAGATTGTTCATTCGCCTTTTATCTTGTCAATTTTTTCCCTCTGGGCTAACAATAGGATTTAGTCTTTGCCCCTCAAAAATACGTCATCCTAGCAGTTAAATGCTGAGTAAAGTTCTTTTGCAGGCTGCCCAAGTGTTTGGCTGAGGGAGAAGTAAAGAGAGCTATAGGAATCTCTGACTTAATCTTTTAAAGACCTAAGTGAATCAAGCAGGAATCACTTTTTCCTTGTCACTTGAAGCTGCATTACCACATTGTTGGCTGCGTGAAAGCTCGCCTTCATCCACAGACTAATTTACAAAGAATAGCCAATTTCATTTTAACTCTCTCAAAACTTATATAGAAATCTTTTCACCTTGGGGAAGAGAAGTGGGATAGGGCAGAAGAGAAATTACAATAAACTGGAGGATTTATAGTTTGGGAAAGAGAGGAAAGAACCTTCTTTTAAAATATTAAAAACCCAAATTACAGCATAAAATCTTAATGCTCTAGTGGATGACAAAGAAGGAGGCCAAACTCAAAAGATGGAAAATAGCCCAGTAAAATAGTGTAATAATGAGTGAAATAAAAGGACCTGGAGAAGAGGATTCAGGGAAGACAAGTAACAGTTAACTTCTTTTGTCTCCTGCAAATCTTTTACTCCTCTAGGCAAAGCCAAATTAAATTGAACAAGCAGAATGACTGAACCTGGAGCTATTAAAAAAAAAAAAAAAAAAAAAAAGACAAATACAGAAACAAAAATCTTTCAGAGGGAGGGGCATGATGATCCAAGGAAGAGCCAATCTTAGGATGCTTAGAGACTATCCAGCTGCTCTCTACCCAGCTTGTCTCTGGACAATTCTAATTTTCTGGGGTGAATTGTTGTGTTTGTAGTTTTAAGAACATAAATACCAAACCCACTTCAGTCTCTAGCATAGGTGTTCTTTTTAAATATAAAAATAGCCTTTTCATTTTTAAAATACATGCAAAGCTAGTTTTCAATATTCACCCTTGCAAAACCTTGTGTCCCAAATTTTTCTCCCTCCCTCTTCCTTCCTCCAGCGAATAATCCAATATAGGTTAAATATGTGCAGTTCTTCTGAACATATTTCCACATTCACATTGCTGCACAAGAAAAATCAGAACAAAAAGGAAAAAAAATGAAAAGAGAAAAAAAAAAGTAAGCAAACAACAACAACAAAGATGAAATTACTTTATATTATATTATATTATAGCATAGGGGTATACCATAACCTCAGGGAGGAGACTTAATATTTCGATAATTACATTTCACCAAAGTGAGTTTCCTTTACAATTCTATGTATTTTACTGTGTGTATTTCAAAGCATTTTTTTCTGAAAAAAAAATTAATATTGTCTGATGTTAGGTGTGTTAAACCATGTCAGTTATTAGTCCAATATTAGGTGGTATTAATTTCTTTTAATTATGGTAAACAACAGAAATATTTGTAGGAATATATTTTCAACAGTAAAAAAAAAAAGATATTAGTGATACAAAGGTAGGAATATCTAGTTTAGGATATGATGGGGATGAGGGATAGAATGATGGGCATCTACCCTTGCCAAGGCCTTCTTTGGTCTGCCACTAGTCTTGATTTGGAATTTAATCTTAATTCAGTGAATCAATATTCCTTGTAGCATTTAGTAAGCTCCCACATATACCAGGTACAGTGCTAGGTTTGAAGATTCAGAGCCAAAATTGAAAGTTTCTGTCCTGGAGAAGCTTATGTTTAAATGGAATGAAACAAAGATATGATGGGGCAGCAGTTTTCAAGCTGTTAGGGCTCAGAACTCCTTTATACTCTTAAAAATTTCTCAGGACCTCCTCCAAAGAGTTTTGTTTATGTAAATATCTATCGATGTTTACTATATTTGAAATTAAAAGGTTTTAGTCTTCTTATGAAAATAGTTTTGATTTTATGAACCCCTGCAAGGATCTCAAGAATCCCCAGACCACGTTCTGAGAACCTCTGTGATAGAGGTTAAAGACTTGGCCTGTGATTCCATCGATATTGGAAGCCCCTGGGTAACCCTGTCTGGTATATAGGTATATGAATACAAAATACATTTTCAGAAATACAAAGTAATTTGGGGAGGAGAGCAATGATTGCGGGTTTGGTAAAGGTCTCTTTTAAGAAGGGGCAGCAGATAGAATACCAGCCCTAGAGTAAGGAGCATTTGAGTTATCATCCTTGGACACTTGCCCCTTACTAGTTGTGTGACTGAGCAAGTTATTTAACCTCAGTTGTTTCAGCCAAAAAGAAAAAAAGTGGCATTTAAAGTGAACCCTGAAGGATAGGGCTTCTAGGATTCAGAAATGGAAAGAGAGAGACAGACAGATTCAGACAAAGACAGAGGCAAAGAGAAAGAGAGACAGAGGGGGAGGAAGGGAGGAAAAGAGACAGAGAGAGAGAGAGAGAGAGAGAGAGAGAGAGAGAGAGAGAGAGAGAGAGAGAGAGAGAGAGAGAGAGAGAGAGAGAGAGAGAGAGAGAGAGAGAGAGAGAGGGGGAAGAGGGGGAGAGAAAAAGACAGAGCTCCAGAGACACAGACACAGACAAAGAAAAGAAAGACAGAGATGAGGGATGAATGAATAAATAAAATAAGATATTTATAAATGTTCCCCAGTAACCTTTAACTCTTCAAGCTCATTGTTTCTGCCTGTCTTCTTGAAAGGGATTGAAATTTGGTGACAAAGACACACAGAGACAGAGATTTGCAAATGATTACAAATAAAGGATGAAAGAGAAAAGACTTGAGGATATCTCCAAGTCTGTGAAAGTGACTGAAAAGATAGTGATGTCCTTGACACAGTGTTAGAAGTAGAGAGGAAGGAAGAGAAGATAATGAATTACATGCTGAATATGTTGTGTCTGAGGTGCCAATAATCTATTTAGAAGAAAGTATCCAGCAGTTATTTGGTGATGGAGTTCAGAAGGGACATGAGGACTGGGTTTTATAGATTTAGGAGTCACCAGGATAATAATTGAACCCTGGCAGCTGATGAGTTTAGAGAGAGAAGCAGGTCCTCAAAAGAGCTCTGGGTTTCACCTTGGTATGGGAGGAAGAACATGGGTGATGATGTAGCAAAGGAGATAATGTGATCAGAATGACAAAATCCCAAAGTGGAGAGAATATTCCAAATACTTCACCAAAACTGCCTCTCCATAATAAAAAAAATTCATTCTACATGTTTTTGTTTACTTCTTCAGTAGAATGCAAATTCCTTGAGAACAGGAAAACTGTATTTTGTTTTGTTTTGTTTTTTATCTTTGTATCTCTGATACCTAGTGTAGAGTCTGGCATATAAAAGGTGCTAAATAAATGCTTGTTGATTGATTGGTGTGAAGAAGGTATACAGTGAACAATATGGCCAACAGGTCAAGAAAGATGAAGCTTGAACAAAGGTTATTAGATTTAAAAGACTTTGGTGTTTTTTTTTGTTTTAAGGGGAAAAAAATTGCTTGTATTACTAGAAGGTCCCAAAAGGTTATTAGATTTAGCAATCAAGGCTTCCTCAGAAATCTTCGAGAGAAAAGTTTCAGAGGAGAGGTGTTGTTAGTAGCTAGATTTCAGTTTTCAAGGGCAAATGGACATCTGCTGGTTTAAGGAGAACAATAAAAGCTCTACGTGTCTTCTTTGTGAATAGACTTCATTTCTTTCTGCACTAACCCACCATTGTCAGTTGTACAGTAACTACTGGTGCTAGATTTTTAGATACTATTTTCATTATCCCATATAAAAAGAAAAACAGCTATATAGTATCTTATTAGATATTGGGTAGTTCAAACAAGAACATGTATATAAGGAATCAGCAAACCTTACTTCACATTTATTATTACTAATAACAATAATACTTATCTGGGAATGGGAAGAAGGTCTTACTTACAATTAGGAAGGCCTGGGTTCAAGTTTCAGTTCTGACATGTGGGGTTTTCATCTGAGGAGGATGTAACAATAATTAATTCACTTAAATTCTGAAATTCTGTCTCCTTCTAAGACTAGAAATCACAGCAGAGTTTCAATCTATCTATATATATATATATTTTATATATTTATATATAATATATTTTATATATTAAAAAAACATATATATATATTTTTTACAGTTGACATTGATGAAATTGTAGGTCCAAATTATACTTCCTCTTTAGGCCCAGGTCCTAAAATCTAGCCTTGGGTTATAAACTCCTTGAGGATAGATAGCATTTCCTTAAGTTTTTAGATGATCTCACAAGACCATGAATTTAAGGCTTGTAGTGATTTTCGAGGTCAACTAATCATTTGCTCAATTCACAGATAAGGGAAGCCAAGTTTCTAGGAGGTAGTGATTTGCTCCAGGGTTTTCCAATTAGTAAATGTCTTAGATAACATTCAGGTCTTTAGGATTCTAAATCCAGCATCCTATATAGCATAATATACTTCCTCTCTACTCTACGAGCTGCTGCAAACCTAGCATAGTGCTGGAATTCATTCAGCATAGTTCTCTTCTGCCCATAGGGGATATTCCAAGTGTATATAATTCAGTAAATTTGGGAGATGTTCTTTATGAACTTTGATTCTCCCTACGAACTAAGATAATGTCTTTTTATTGTTTAAATAATGATAATTGCTTTTTATTTTTCAAAATACATGCAAAGATAGTTTTCAACATTCACCCTTGCAAAACTTGTGTTCTTAATTTTTCTTCCTCCCTCTCCACCCCCTTCCTTCCCTAGACAGCAAGTAATCCAATATAGGTTAAACATGTGCAATTCTTCTAAACATATTCACATTCGTTATATTGTGCAAGAAAAATCAGTTCAAAAAGGGGGAAAATTAGAAAGAAAAAAATTGAGAATAAACAGCAACAACTAAAAAGGTGAAAATACTATGCTATGATCCACATTCAATCTTCAAAGTCTTCTCTCTGGATGCAAATGGATCTTTCCATCTCAAGTCTATTGGAATTGCCTTGAATGACCTTGTTGAAAGGAGCCAAGTTCACAATTGATCACCAAATAATCTTGTTGTTGTGTATAATGTTCTCTTGGTTCTGCTTATTTCACTTACCATCAGTTCATGAAAGTCTTTCCAGGCTTTTCTAAATTTCATCATGATAATGCCTTAGTTGACTCTAATGGTTGCTATTGGGCATTGTAAGTATTGAAAAAAAATTCTTTACAGTTGTTTTCATTGAGTTATAGATTCAAAGGATAGATACATTGCTCCTGCTCCAGGCTCTTAAAACACATTTGTATCAAGTCAAAGGATATATAAGGATACATATACAAATCAGATAATGCAGCCTCCTTGACTACCAGCTCATTCTTGCCCAAGGATATTTCAGTTCCCACAATCAGATCTGCTTAAGACTACAGAATGGCTGTAAGTGACCCAACCAATATATATTATCACATCTCTAGTCCTTTTTCTTGAAGACCAAACATAGTCAGGACAGTTAGGTGTTGAAGTGAATAAACCACCAGCCCTGAAGTCAGGAGGACGTGAGTTCAAATTTGACCTCAGATCACTTAACACTTTCTAGCTGTGTGACCCTGGCCAAGTCACTTAACCCCAGTTGTCTCAGGAGAAAAAAGACTAAACACAGTCTCTGAGTGGGCTTAACAAAAGCAAAATCTAGAGAAAGAAAAATGTAGCTACTTTTAATTAGACCAATTTTAAGTGAGAGCAAATTATAAGCGAACTTGAGCAGCTATAATTTCTCCAGTTCCTATTGATTATAGCTTACGAATCCAGCAGTTACTCCATATGCTTTTATTATGTACATTGCCTCCTACCAGGGTGGGACTAAATTTGCTCACTATGTTCTCTGGACTTAGCCATCATGACTCAGCGGCTTCCTAAAAATCTCCATTTTAGAGAAGGGAACAGATCAGCTGTCCCTCATTCTCTAACTTAGTCATCATACTCCCCCTTACCTCCTATTTTTCTCCTCCCCCTTTATTTTTCAGCTCCCTTTTTATGTTATTTTCCTCCATTCAAGTGTAAACTATCCAAGGGCACTGTCTGAATTTGTATTCTCAGGGCTTAGTGCTATGCCTGGCACATAGCAAATACTTAATAATTTTTGATTGTTGATTGATTAAAGGGGCAACCTGGTATAGGGAAATAAGGTTTACTTTGTAGTTGGGACACTCCCAAGAGTGCAAATCAAATTAAAATATAATCGAGATATTTAACAGTATAAAAATACAATAAAAAATAGATAACATTACATTTTAAAACTAAATCAACATTGGCTCACAGGGATCCTTGTGTCCAGATAAGTGGCCCTGGTTGCTATTGGAGTTTAATGGCCAGAATTTAGGAGACTTGGGTTTTGAACTTGACCAAATCAACCTCTCTGGTATCAACTTCCTATCTGTAGAATGAGGGAGGCTAGTATGTGAGAATCAAATAAGATAATGTATATTTAAGTACAATGAAGTCATATTATCTGCTCTATCAGTCAAGTGTTTACTGTATATCTATATAAATATTTGTTTTCATTTTATTAACGATAAAGTTGATGGAAGACTCTAGTAATTAAAGGAACAATAAAAGGTCTTTGTTTTGTTTTTGTTTTTTTGGGGAAAGGAAGGGGTTAAGCTGAAAGTGTGGAGTGCAGGGAAATCTTTCCCCAGTTACTTCCTGTCCACAATTCCTTTAAAC
This sequence comes from Sminthopsis crassicaudata, assembly GCF_048593235.1. Lineage (NCBI taxonomy): Eukaryota > Metazoa > Chordata > Mammalia > Dasyuromorphia > Dasyuridae > Sminthopsis > Sminthopsis crassicaudata. The sequence goes on from NC_133622.1 coordinate 39,857,365, forward strand.
TTTAGTATCTCTTTATCACTACTAAGCTATGTAAATATCTTTCTTAACCAAGTTTCAAACTGCCTCTGTTTTCTTTACTCTTTCCTAGAGAGGCTGCATTGGGTGGAATCAGCATAATTTCTGATGTAGAGCTACAATCTCGGGCATTTCACTTTCTCCTACCTCTGCCACTTACTTCCAGCATGACCTCTCTGGGTCTGTTATTTCGTTTGGAAAAAGATGGAATTGAACTAGAAGGCTTCTGAGATCACGTCCAATTCTAATTCAGTTTATGTAGTTCTCCTTGGACAAGATTTTGTTAGGACTCTGGCAGATGGGTGGGCAAACAGCTGGGTAAATAAGGGGGGTCCCCTTCTTTTAGTTGTTTTTGTTTGGTGTGGTTTTAATTATAAACTTAGCAACCATCAACAAGCACAAACACTAAGAGGTGCAGCTCAAAACAAAACCCAAAACATATTGGACATGAAAGCCCGGGTTCTTATGAGCAGTGTTTATGATCAGAATTTGATTTGTATGAATGCAAGAGCACATGAAGTGGAAACTACCTGCTTAACCAAAGGGAAGTCCATTGTTAGAAATACATATTTCTCTGCTTGAGAAAGGGGAAAAAAAAAAAAAGGAGAAAAAGTTCTTTTTCTGCCGGAGCCCTCCTCCACCATGGGACCTTCCAGAGACTAAGGCCCTTCCTGCCCTCTCCACTCCAGCAGGCCCTGCTCTCCTCCCAAGTCACTGCTGGGAGTCTGAAAGCTGAGTCCACTGTAATAAAGAGCAGGCCTCCTAAACCCATCGGCCTTTCCCCCCACCCCACCTCCCCTTCGAGAGGTTTTCAAAGTAAAAGCAGTTCCTGGAGTGGGAAAGAACAAGACCCAGGATTTTCTCTGGATTTAGGGCTCCCTAGACCTGACAGAAAAGGGGAATACCAAATATTCCACAGCCCATTGGTCGTTTCTACGTCGGAGATCTTAAGTTCTGAACAACAGCAGTCTTCGGCTATTTATTATTGAAGCTGCTGGCTCATGAATTAAAGTACTCTATGCCCCAAACCACGAGCTCGAAGCCAGATTAATCATGGTATCTTTGACCTTCGGGGGCACACGGAACAAATCGCCTCCTGCCCGCCCCGGGATGCATCCCGGAGTCTCGGGAGTTGGAGTTGTACCTTCCCACTCCCCAAGCTCCCTTCCCCTCGGAGCGGGAGGCGCAAGGAGGGGTCCCTAAAGAAGGGATATGTCGGAGGCTAGCCTCTCCAGAAGCGCATTGGCCGTGAGCTTTCCCCTCTCTTGAGCACGGGCTTCAAGCGCAGGGTGACCCACGCAGCTCCAAGCTTTGGGAGCCTCGGGCTCCCAGGGCCCGACGGCTAGAGGCAGGGGCGGATCCTTGTGCACCCCCTCCTCTCGGCCCCAATTCTCTCCCCCAGAGCTGAGAACGGCACATCTGTGCGCCACATCCGCACAGCCTCCGAAGAGTTTTCCCAGCAAAAGCTCCCCTCCCCACCCCCGACTCTCCTCCCCCATCCCAGCCCTGCAGGGAAGCGACTGGGCTGCGCCGCGTGCAGAAGGGGGCCTGGTTTGCTTGGGAGTGGGAGAAGGGGGCGGGGGAGAGGGCTGGAGTGACATTTCATTTGTAATCTCACCAAACGGTTTTTTGGTTTTCGAAACCTGAACCAACAAAGGAAAAGCGTTCTCCCCACGAATCCCTTCTGCTCACCTCCATCCCAACCCCCAACGATCGGCCCAATCGAGCTTTTAAATTATTGCCATTTGTTCGGATGATTCCTTAACCATCGTCCGGGCTTTCTCTCTCTCATTTGCTCAAGGAACTTTGTGGATGCCACAGTCGAAGCTCCCTTTGGTGGGACTGAGGAGTGAGCAGAAGGGAAAGAATGAAGGAAAAGGGGAAAGAAGGGGGGGGGGGAACCTCAAATAGTCATCTCTCGCTCAGAACTGAGAAGTTCTAGGCAGTGGAGGGCTCTGCTTTTAATTCCTTGTTGTAATACCAAACCTGGGCTAGAGTAGTTTATGGGGATGATGAATGAACGACTTCCCCCCTCCCCCCTCCGTCTTCACCTCCCTCCCTCTCTGTCTTTCTTTCTTCCCGCCTCTCCTTCCCTTCCCCCTCTGTCTCTCTGTCTCTCCCTCCCTCCCCTTCTCTCTTCTTTCCTCCTTGTCTCTTTCCCTTTCTGTCTCCCCCCTCCCTCTCTGTCTGCCTGTCTCTCCCTCCCTCTCCGACTCTCTGTCTCTCCCTCCCCCTTTCCATTTATTTATCTGATTTGCCTCCTCACTTCCCTAGCCGCCGAAGCTGTGAATGTCTGGCCCGCAGAGTTCAGCACTCTTGCATTCTCCTGGAGCATCTGAGAGATTTAACACGGACTTTATCAGACCCCCCCAAGATCCTCAGTCGAAAAATCTCATTCTTAATCCCTTACCCTATACCTCCCCCCCTCTCAAAAAAATAAGGGGAAAAAACCGAGCTAAGCCGGGCGGGGGTTGGGACCTTCACAGGCACGCGGGCCTAGAAAGGGCAGCAGGGACGGGACCGGGCCAGGGCAGGTCACTCCCCCTCGGGGCACATATGGCGAGTGCGTGGCCCGCCGGGGTTTCGACCAGCCAGGTCCCCATTTAAGAAACAAATAAACAGCAGCCAGCCCGGTCCGGGAGGAGGCTCGTCGCCCGGCTCCCGGCCGCAGCGGACCACACAGGCCACCGGGCCACGTCGAGGGAGCAATCTCGGAGAATCTTAGAACAACACTGGGGGAGAGGGCCGGCCTAGCCCTCTCCGGCCCGCAGCGAGCCACCCAAGCTGATTGACAGGCGGAGCCCGAGGTCGTCCCTGAAATCTAATCTGGGGACCGCAGGGGGCGAGAGAAGCTCGGGATCCCAAGCTGTGGAAAATGGCCGTCTTTCTGGCAGGCCCGGTCCCAGGCCCCAGCGGAGGGCCCGGCCGCGAGGGCTCGGCGCCTTCGTTTTCTTGTCCTCCGGGAGCGCAGGGAAGGGCCTCGCGGACCCCTTCGCGTCTTCTCCCAGCCTCCATCCGCAAGTGGCCGTGCTGGAAACAAGAGGCCTTCCATTTGCTCTCTCCCCTTCCTCCTGACCCCCTACCTTAGCGCTATCGCCAGCTGAGAATGTCACACATGGAAACCTTTAGCAAACGTTTGTTAATGATCATAACAAAGGCATCATTCAAATTAGGCAGGTAATTACAAACAGAAGGACAACTGGGTGCTGGGCGCTCGTCCATTTTCCTTTTTCTTTCAAGGGAGGTTCCCGCCGGACACTGCCGCCTGGGCCTCCATTTACTGGAATAAAACCAGGGCTCAATAAAGCGACTCTGAAATGAACTGTGAAGTTCCCATTTGTGGGCGGGCGGCCTTGGGGCCCTCAGCTCCAGAGGAAGGAGCGACTGCTTGGCTGAGGCAGAGCGGAGCCCCGACCCCCGGTTTATCGGGCTCCCGCTCCTCTCCCTGATTCTCAATCTTGTTTTTAGACAAAAAGTCCAAATGGCACCACCTAGCATCGTGGATTGGGCTTGTTTTCCTTTAATGGTCCCCTGTCTTGTGGAGGATGGAGTGGAGAAGGGCAGAGTCTCTCCGGTTCCTCATCTACAAGCATTACGGTATCCTGTTAGCATTTCGAACAAGGGACTGTTCATCTATTTGCCTCCAATGATTTCCTGAAGGAACATGTGGAAGCAATAGTGGGCTTGTGCAGTGCCCCAGCTGAAGATGCGGTAGAAGGGAATATGCAGAGAGGACTCGAGGCTCAGCCCAAGGGTCCCCCTCCTCTCGTCTCTGGGGGGCGACTCTACGCAACCCCCCAAGCCTCGCACGCCAAGCTGAACTTCGAACGGCAGCTCTCCCTCCCTCCCTCCCCCCCCCAGCAAAAAAAAAAAAAAATGTAAGCTGCAATTCATCTATTCCTCTTCTCCCTACGCTTCAGCGGGGAGATGGGGGAAGGGAAGTTGCCAATCTCTTGCTTTGGGCTGGGGGAGAAAAGAGCCTGTATGAGACGCCCCTCTAAAAACACTCTCTGGAAAGTGCAACGTTGTTCGAAATACATTCGAGACACCTTCCCCTCCCCCAGCGCAGGGTGTACATACATACATACATACATACACACACACACACACACACACCCTCCACACTCCAGGTCCCGAGAGGAGGAGGCCTGTTTTCTAGAACCGCAGTGCCCCCTGGCTCTCAGAGACAGGATGACACCTCTGCAGGGACCCTCGTGCGGAGCTCGCCTCCTAGGAGAGGGCTGCAGATGGCCCTCAGCTTTCCTCCCTGGAGCCCGAGGTGGGGAAATAGGAAAGATGCCCTCCCCCCAATCTGTTCTTGCAGAAGGGAGCGCGGGAGGAGGGGGGAAAGGGCTCCTTCCCCGTGCCCCTTTTCAAAATGCTCTCCCACCTCCACCCAAATCTCAGCCGTCTTGTAGAGCCAGAAGCCCGCATCAGTCTCTCTCCCAGATTACCCTCAAAGACAAAGATGCCCGATTTAGACTCCTCCATTTCCTCCCTGGTCTTTCTGTCCCTGCATACCTATCACACTGGACCTGTAAACAGCCACGGGCTGCAGAGAGCCCCCAAAACACTGTACATTCGTTCTCCCGAAGACTCGGGGTCAAAATCTCCCAGCCACTCTGTGCGATCTACGGCGCACCCCATCTTTCCCACCCCCACCCCGCTAAAAGTTACTTCCAAATGTGTTTTCTTTTCTCTGGAGGCTGTCTCCACAAAGGAACGTTTTAAAAAATTCTCCCTCCCCTAAAAAATACATTTGAGAAAAGTTCCAAAAGTGTGCCGAGCTCATTCATGAAATTGGGAGCAGTTTGGATTTTAATGAAACTTTTCTCCCCGCAGAGCAAGACTATCAAAATACATTCCCCACACCCTGCACCCCATATGGCCAACTCGTCCCTCCCCCCGACCCCCAGTTGTTGATAAAGACTGGGGGTTGGAGGTGGACTCCCTGTCTGAATAAAAGCGACAGGGAACACCCTAAGCTGGAAGGCAGAGCGTCTCCAAAGTCCTAACTGCGAGGGAGACTCTTATTTTGAAGAGGGTTGGAGGGGGGCTTCATTCCTGTCAGCTATTTACTTAAAGCAGATGATTAGTTTTAGGATAGACTTTAACATTGACTCGATTACAAAAAGCGGGTTTTGAGCGCCTGACGCTTTCAGCTAAGAGAGAAAGAAACGAGAGGAGGAAACGGGAAGGGGAAAGTTCCTCGAGATAGGGACATAGATGTATACCTATATCTGATATACCTATATCTGACTGAGTAGGACTTTCATTGCGGAGTAACGTAGAGATAAGGTAAGGGGAGGACGCGTTTGTGAATTTCCACTTTGTTTTCCTTTCTGGGGAAGTCTAGGCTCGAGCTGGAAGAAATGCGGTCATTTTATAAACCTTGGCGACGGGGAAAAATGCTGGAGCTCATCTCTGCCTTCAGAGAGTAATTTCTCCTAAGTAAACCTGAACAAGTCGGGAAGCAAAATAACTTGGGAGCAAGAGAAAGACGGAGGATTTTTTTTTTTAAGTTAGTGGTTTTTTTTTTTTTTTCTGGGCTCCTTTTCTGCACCCCCTCCCCTTTAAAAATCTGAAATGATTTAAACTACATTTTGGAAGGGGGAGAGGGCATCATTTAAGAAAGCACCGAAGCGCTTTAATCTGCTATTTTGCGCTTTTATGTACGTGTGGGGGTGGGGGTGGGGGTGGTGGATTGGGAAGGAATATAGCGCTTTTGCCTTGCTCCTAATGACCATTCCCGGGAAACGGCAAGGTTTTAATGGGGCTTTTAAGTCTTTTCGGGGGGTTGGTGCATCCAGGCTGCCCGCTCTGTCGAGGAGGTCCAGAGTAGTTGTGGGAGAGTCGGGCAAGGGGGTGGATTTGGGGAGAAGGGCGATGAAGGGAGTGGCGTGACTGGGGGAGAAAGGTTTTGCCGGAGAGATCCTGGGACCTCGGAGGACAGGGGACGCCAGGGATGCGTTCGTAATTACTGGACGGCGCTCAACGAGGCTACGAGGATTGAGACCCTGGGGAGAAGCGGCGGCCGCCAGGCGCTTCTGACCGTCTGCGGAGGGCCGGGTGGGGGCGTGTGGAGGTTGGGGGGGGGGCGCTCCGCCGCCTGCTAGCGGGAGACTCTCCCGAGGCGTCAAAGCAAAAGGTCCCAGAGCTCGGCGGTGCTACGGGGCTCTCGGCTCCCAGGACTGGTGGGACGGCCGACGGATCTGGTGTGGAAGAGGCGGCATTGGCCGGCCGGCCGACTGGCGGGGGGAAGGAGTTCTGGCATTAATGACAAACACATTTGGAAGGCGAGCAGAAGCCGTCGGCGCACGGCATTCCACAGACCTGGGACTGAAGGAATTTCGAGCCGCGTCCCGGCTCCCGTCCAGGAGTCCGCGCTATTATTATTATCATCGTGAGTGGATTTGGAAAAACATTTGCTCCTGGAATATTGCCGCTCTCTCGGATCCTCTGGCAAACCGCGGCAACAGGAAGGAAAGGAGGAAAATCGCCAGAAAAGTGCCGGACCGTTTCTCCAAGCAACACATGTGGGGAGTTGAGGGGAGGACTGAGAGCTGAGAAACTTTTTGCGCAAGGTAAGCGATGGGCGCTGGGCCTCTGCCTGCGCTCTCCACAGCCCCTTCGAAAGCCCCACCTCACGGGGGCCCCGGGCCCGGGCCTGGGCCCCCGCGCGCGCCTCTGCTCTCTTGGGACTCGTGGCAAAGTCTGCCGAGCGTGCCCGGCCTTCCCTGCCTCCCTTCCTCCCCCCTCCCGCGGCGTCCATCCCCGGGCTCCCCAGAGCCCCGCTTTTGGCTGCTCCGCCCGCGCGCGTCCTTTTCCCTCGCAGTCTATCCCCGTGTAAATCGGCTTTTACACGTGAGATTAACTTCTTGCGGAGCGCGGGGCGCGGGCGCGGCTTTTGGAAACGATCGGCTTCAGCCTCGCCTTTGGAGAGCCTCGCAGGCAGCGCCCGGCGAGGGACGGGGGCAGAAATAGACCCTGTGGATCTGTGGGCGCCCCCCTCTGAGGGAGCCAAGTTTCTGGGCCGATCAGGCTCTGGTCTCGGGGAGCCTTGTTTACGTGACCACCTCGAACCCTTTCATTCCCTCCGTTTTGGGGAGAACTAGGAAAATTCCCCGAAACATCCAGGAGAGCTTGGCAGCCCCGGATTCTGGGTTTTGGGGGAAAGGAGGAGGGCAGAAGGGGGTGGGAGTCGGGATTCCGACCCCCCTCTTTGGGACCAAAGCATCCCCGCGGTGGGGCAGAACGGAGCCCCCACTGTTGAGGTGGCAGCCTGGGAAATGGGACTTTGGGCCCTTCGGCCAGTGGATTGCTCAACTTTTTTGGACCGAATAGCCTCGGGTGCGTGATGACTCCAGACTAGAACTGAGCAGCAATTTGGGGCGAGCGGAAAGAGATACGAGGAATAACGGAGAGGCTTCAGTCCCCCGCTTTTAGCCACCCAAGTCCCTCCCTGTGCCTAAGGGAAGGCGTAACGGGGAGTCTTGAAGAAGGGGGGAGGTTCTGGGGTGATCACAAACATCAGTGGCCTTACTCCCCCTCCCCCCGCCCTAGTAACTGGCTGCCTTATTATTATTATTATTATTATTCAGGCCTCTGCCATGCTAGATTCCCCCAGGCTTCCCTCTCCCCCACCCGCTGTCCCACATTCAAATGCAGCCTCCTTCCAGATTACCACGATATTCCTTCTCCTCCTACAGCGCCCTCAAAAGTCGAGGTAGCCTAACCTCCACTTAGCCTCTGTGTCCAGACCCAGCTTCCTGCTGGCTCTCGCTTCCCAAACGCTGTTTAATTTGGACCCTGAGAAGAGTGAAAGGGAAAAAAGGGACATTTTGATCGCCTGATTCCCTCCCCCCCCCCCCCCCCCCGGGTCAGGACCCTTCTGGCCTTGGAAGGATTAGACTCAGTTTCTTTGCTGAGCGGCTCTAAAGCCTGGGCTCCCCCCACCGAACGCCCAAACCACTGCAGCTCGGAGACGCGTCCAGCTGTGGGACCCGAGCTAGGGAGGGGAAGGGAGGAGTAAGGAATTGGGTTTCTGGTTTGGGAACGCCACTGGCGCCGAATGGGGTGGAGAAGGGCGCCCCCTGGGGCTCATCGACTAGAGCAGGGTCCTTTTTCTGGCTGCCTTTCTTTCCAGACCGAGCATAAAGAAGCCTCCTTTCTGTCCCCTTTATTTGTTTGTGATGAGGAAAGAACATTTCGCACCCCAGGCTGAGATTGGCTCTGGCCCGGCCGGAGCACAGGAGGCGGCAGCTGGAGAGGCTTTGGTCCTGTGCACCGGGCCAGCGTAGCATCTAAGCAGGCAATGTCAGGGTCCCGCAGGCTTTCTTCGCCGCCCCTCTCCTCGAACGCGGGGGGAGGGGGCGCCCGTTTCTTCTTAAACTTTCTTGAGTCTTACTCTTTAAAGTCCTGGAGCTCTGGCTCTGCTCTAGAGACTCCCTTAGAACCGGATGGTGATTAAATTTAATTGAATCTCCCCCTTTTGTCTCAAGTTAATCACTGACCCCGCTGGGTCTCTAAGGAAGGTGAGCTGGAGGTTTGAAAGTGTGAATGCTAAACGCTTCCCTTTGGACAAAATACGCCAGACCAGCCTTTCGCCCTGTGGAGAAGGCGAGGAAGCCGAAAATGTGAACTGTGGGGGATGGACGGGCGGGAGCTAACGATAAGAGCTAACAGTGCGCCGGGCCCCGTGCTAAATGTCGGGATCCTAAGAAGGGCGATCCACCGCCCACAGCCCTGGGTCTGGGATGGGAGGGGTCCGGGGGAGAGGACTCGGAGCAGGAGCTTCGTGAGGGCTTGTGGATGGATGTAGGGACTTGGGAGAGAAAACGGACTTCTCCCGGAGAGATCCCTCTTGTCTTTCTCCCTGGCTTAACTCGGCGCTCCCCGGGGGCTCCTACGGGATTGCTCTCGCAGGCCCCCGCACCCCCATTCCTATTGCTGCAAGGTCTGCAGGAGGCGCTTGTGTACCGAGGTGTAACCCTAAACTCGACCGCCCCCCTCCGCCGTCCAATCTCCTTTCTCTGAGGTCTCAGCATAAAACAATGCAGACTGCACACATCCTGCCGAAGGCGCGGCGGCCGAGGCGCTGGGACGGCTGCTCCGAGCCGGGGGGCGGCCGTGCGGGACGTGGCCCGGGGGCCGTGCGGGGGCGACCGTGGAGCCAGCCTCATTGAGCCCCACCGCAGGAGGCAAGAGGGCGGTGCGGGGGGAGGGGAGCGGGCACTTTGGAGACTGCGGGGAGCTGGGGGCGGGGGCAGGCCCGCGGCCGGTGCCCGGCTGATGTGGCGCGGTGGCGCGGCCGGACGGTGCCAGCGTGTAATTTCCCTCGGAAAGGGCAGGCTGCGGGGTCGGTGGCCGGTCCTTCGCTGTCGAGGACTGGCGAGCTCCCGAGCTCGCCTGGCTTGGGGTCCGCGGTCTCGCGGCGCCCCCTAGCGGGCGCTCCGGCCTCTGCCGTCCCCTCGTTTCTTTCGGGAGAAGGCAGCCCCCTGGTCCCAGCTTTGGGTCTGAGACGCCCGTTTTCCGCTCTGGGTGAAGTGTTCTGGATGGACTAAAATGTAAGAACTGGGGTTTCCCCGCTCCCCTCGTCGGCGAGACCCAAATCCAGTCCCTGGAGCCAGGCGTTTGAGCCGGGATGGAACGAAGGCAAGGGGTGGGGGGCGCGGAGGGAAAGGGGGGGAGGGGGCTGTCGGGGTGGTGCTGGCAGTGCCCGGGAGGGAAGGGGTAAAGGAGGCCCGGGCTCTGGACGCCGGCGACCACCATCTTTTTCTTTTCCACTGCTGTTTTCCCATCCCTTCCAGTGCCCCTTCCCTTTCCCGGCCGCCCGTTCCCCTTTAACGAGCCTACATTATTGTGCAACGGGAACAGTCGTTTCCAATCAGCCAGCGGTTTTTGGAGCCGGCCAGCGCGGCCTGCCCCGTCTCCCGCCGCGCAGTTTTATTACGGTTTACAATGGTGTGTGAAGCAGATTGGGTAACTCCCGGCTCCGGGAAGCGGCGGCTCGCCGTGGCTGCACCAACAGCAACAACAAATCCCGGCCCCAGACTTTCCCACTCGGGGCCCTCGCGTCCCCTGCAGAGTGGGGACACGCAAGCGCTCCCTTCCTTTGCTCTTTCAAGCCGCGGACACGGAACCAAGGTGTGTGGTGAGGGTAAAGCGGCGCTGCACTCCCCAAATACCGGGGGAGAGGGGGCGCGCCGATGGAGGACGGGAGCCCTCCGTTTGGCGGCTTAGACGGGGAGGCTGTCGGAGGGGGAGGGACGGGGTCAGTGGCTCCCAGTGAGGAAGAACACTCGGAAGCGTCGAGCTCCCGGGCTGGGGCTGCTCTCCCTCCCTCTCCCTCCCGGACGACGGCCCAGGAGAAGTTGTCCCGAGTCACCGGGGATCCCAGGATCCCCGGGGAGTCCACGCTCGCTGCCTTCCCGGAGAACACGGGGCCGTCTGGACAGCTTCGGGATGGCCCCCACTCGGCTCCCCCTTGGGGTCCGACTCGCATTCCCTTCAAAACCCCGCGCATTGTCTACAAAAAGGCGAACTGGAGAAAAGCTCGCAATTCACATTCCTTTCCCTCTACCTGGAGTTGCGACTACGCCTTCCTGCGCCCCGGCCGCGGCCCTGATTCGTGGTTCAAGGCTGCCCTCAGGTGGTCATTTGCGCGAACAGCAGGAGAACCGTTTAAGGGGAGAAAGGACCCGCTCAGAATAACAATTTGACCTTGAAAGATGATGGGAGTTCATTTTACTTGATCCTAGAGGGAAAAAAGGCATTACGTCTTCTCTGTTATGTAGACCGACCCCGGTGGTTAATTATTCCCTGCTAATAACCGACTTTTCCGTTGGGGAGACGGGGTTGCTTCAGTCCAAACAAGCGCTCTAGTTTCTTAGTGACTGTATAGACAATTCAAGCTTCAGCTTAAAAAATACAGGACCCACCCACCCCTGCCCATCCCTGGAATGTCTAACTGAGAGCAAAACAAAACAAAAACCAAAAAACACGCCGGCATGTGCGCGGCTGACCTAAGGAAAGTTAAAAGCTTGGCTAGGAAAAAAGAAAGATCGGAGGAATAGCAGCTGATCTAGACGCTGCGCGCTCGCCTTTTCTCAGATTGCCTCACATCGAGCAGACCACTTGGATCGAAAACCCAACAAAACAGCAAAACAAACCCCTATAATTTTACATTTAGAATTAGCTCAGGAGAGCTGACATTAGAGGAACCTTTGGGAATCTGGATCTCGATGAAGTCATTGTTGAAAGAAATCATAGTTTCCCTTGGAATTTAATGGCCCTTGTCAGTAGTGATGAGGTGGGGGTGGGGGTGCTGAAAGTCACTATTCCTTAGTCCTTGTATTCTTGTTGTTTAGTTGGTTATTGGTTTGGAATTATACAAAGCACGTCTCTCTTTCCTGACAATACAATTCTTATAAGCTATGTGTCTTAATTGCTTTTTTTTTTTGTGGTTTGAGATTTGGGGTTGTGCTTTTAGCTGGATTTTTTTCTGGAGTTTGTTTATTTGTTTTGGGGGGAGGTGATTGACTTCCTTGACAAGTTAGAGAGCTTAATGGCAGAGAAGTGTCAAGCACATTTGTTTCCATGTCTGCTTTCCATTGAGTCTGTGAAAGGCTCGTCTTTTTTGTTCTTGTTGTTGAGTTGTTTTAAGTCACGTCTAACTCTATGTGATTCCATTTTGGGGTTTCCTTGGCAAAAATGCTGGCTTGCTTTGCCATTTCTTTCTCCGACTTATTTTGCAGATGAGGAAATTGAGGGAAACAAGGTTAAGTAACTTGCAGGAGATTACATAGCTACCAAATGTCCCAAGTCAGACTGGAACCCATGAAGATGAGTTTTCCTCATTTTAATCCCAGTTCATCTATCCACTGCATTAGTTGTATTCTTTTATTGCTCATAGATTGATACAATAGATTGATACAATGACAAGATTTATGATTGTGTACATTTGTATAGCGATGAAAACTATAAGCATCACATTTGATCCTCACCTCAACCCAGTCACAGCTGGTTTCATGATCTGGATTTTGCAAATATCGTTAAGAGGAGTTTTAGTACCCTGCCAAGAGCCCCTCAACAAACAACTGGGAGGGCCGGGTGAGAGCTCTTCTGATGTCTAGTCTAAGCTCTTTTCTCTGAGGAAGAAAGTGAGAAGGAAGAGAGAAATGGGGATGGGGGAGGGGAGAGGACAAAGACCAAGGAGCTTAAATGATGACAGAAATCTAACTCTCTTCCCAGATGTTGTTACCTCTTAGGCACTGACACCTCAAGAAGGAATCTTCTGACTTTTCTGTAGCATATCTTACAGGGAGTTCAGCATGTGGCCGACACCAGTGAAACTATCGAATTATTTTAAACAAAATCCCCCCGGTGATTCTGATTTCTGAGACAGGGTTTTACATCCCAGACAAATCAGTAGAATTTACTTTTCTGCCTTTATGATTGCTTGTATTTTATGCGTCTTCCTTTTGAGTGGGCAATGTAATAGAAGCATTTATAAAGGAAGATTCAGGACAGCTCTGTAAAAATAATTGAAATACATTGTCTTATCCTCATCTCAGAAAGTATATCATTCTCCAGAGATTTCTATTATCAACTGGTCCATGGTTTAATTTAATGTCTCAGCTATTGATTTTCATTGGCCTTGGGGGAAACCAGGAGTGTGTTCTAGTAATGTTTACCTCTGAGGCACACATCTGGGAATGTGAGGTATTTATAATGTGCTTAGAATTCTATGGCGGCTATCAGTTCTATGGGAGAAACAAGTTTTAACTAAACATATGTTGTTGTTAAGCATTCAGAGCATTATCTTTTTTTTTCTTTTTTTCCCCCCTTCAACGGGGGTCTGTTTCTTTGCTTCATTTTCAGTGTTTTTGCATAACATACTCAGGGCATCAGAATTTCTCAATCTGAAAAAAGCAGAAGGAAATCTGGCAGAGTCTGGAAGAGTAAATCTATCTTCAGAACAGGGCCCCGTGAGCAATCAGTCCCTGCTTTAAATCTGGGAATGCTTTAAAGATGTATAGTGGCTAAGTCTATCTAAAGAAATACAGGATCCAAATGTGATAAAACCAAGAAAGGAGGCTGGCTCTGGAGGAGCTCTTTGAAGTTCCCTAAGTCTATTATCAGTGGGAGGTTGATACATAAACACATAGGCCATTACTGCTAATTGTAGTAAATAAGACTAGCCAGGCTCAGCTTGGCTGGCATGCTGTGCTGGCCATGGTGTGGAAGCCCCATTGCTCAGAGGATTGTCAGCATCCCGGTGCATTGCCAGCCAGCCAACACTGTGTGACTACATTGTGTTTTGTCCCCCCGTTGTGAAGGGAAGAGAGAGAGATCACAATTTACATTAGGAAATAGTGTGGGTTATTGCTGAAATATTTAGATTATCATTCACACATTTTCTGCTTGAAATAAACAAGAGGACCCTCCTATTTTATACTCAGGAACCACTCTCCCCTAACCTGCCCCCTCGCTCCCAGCATGAACAGAAAGACTTTTCTTTTTCCTAATGAAAATCAGCCAATTAGGAATTTGGCTATATGGAACTATATGGCTATAATGAGGAGGGGGGGGGGGGCTGAGGAAGGTGATCAGGCTTCAGCAAGGATATATTAAAGCTATTATCTGCTTGATATATCAAATGGCTAACTCAATAGAAAAATCCAGCTCATAATCTACTGAGCATCTGGGGTCTATGTAGTATTTATGGATTATATCACAGTTTAGCCTTGTCTGAGGCAGTTGGGTGACAGAGTGGATAGAATTATAAGCTTAGAGTCAGGAAAACACATCTTCCTGACTTCTCAGATTCTTACTTAGTAGCTATGTGACCTTGGGAAGGTCACTTAACCCCATTTACCTCAGTTTCCTCATCTGTAAAATGAGCTGGAGAAGGAAATGGAGAACCACTTCAGGATCTTTGCCAAGAAAACCCCAAATGGATCATGAAGAGTCAGGAAGGACTGAAATGACTCAAGAACAAAAACAACATACATTACTGTTGCTAATTTTGTGTCATCTTAGCTAGGCGTAAGATACTGGAATTAAAGGTGCTATAAATCTGTGAAGGGATACAGTTATTCTCACTTGATAAATTGTTCCATTACCCCAGCACCTTGGACTATGCCCAGTAATTTACAGCCATTTAAATAAATGTTGAATTGGATTAAGTTGAATTTCCCATTCTTGTATGAAAAATAAGCCATGGACACCACAGGGATACTGGGTAGTATTGGAGCCAGATGCCTTGGGTTTAAATTCTCTGCCATTCACTCTCTGTGTGACTTTGGACGAATAATTTTATCTCTTTGGGGCACAGTTTTCCCATCTGTAATAGGTGATGGACTAGTTGGCCCCTAAGGTCCCTTCTAAACCTATGATTCTAGGATTCATTTGGAGAAGGAACATTCAGAAAAGTTTTCTTTTTCTAATTTCTCTAAAGTCAGTTATACACTGAGCTCCATGTAGGTTAGATTACCAACACATCTTAACATTAGGACCAATGGTTGACTTTTTGCCAGAATTTTAAAACTCAAAGATCTCTTTATTTTGCATTGCTTTTATGTGTTAAGAATTTGACACACAAGGAAAGGTGTGGGGGTTAGTGAAATGGAAAGGGAAGGATCACAAAATTAAAGGGAAAAATGAAGGGTTAAGAGATTTTATAGACTTCCTAAGAATAGGGGTAGGGAAGTGACTTTCTCATTACCATTTGGCCACTCTTAATTCCTTTCTTTTTTCTTTCTCTCCCTCTTCTGTTCTACAGGCTTCCTCTGCTGCTTTTCCTCCATCTTTTCTGTCTTTTGCCTTGGGGTATAATCCAAACTGCCTCCTTTGCTTCCTGTGGCAAAAGTTGTATTCATTTTTTGTTGAGGACTAAGGATATAAAGTTCCTGGCTAAAATGTTGACAGAATGTGCTAGAAGTTCTCCTCTGAGGCCCCAAATATACCTGGAACATATGAGAACATTCTGTGTCCCAGTACTCTTTAAGGAACACTTACTTGCCTAGGGCTTTCCTGATTTATGTGTTTGTGAAATTTTCAACAAATCTGGACACTGGCAGCAAAACTTTTGGTTAATTCCAAGAAAACTTTCCCAGTGTTACTAAGGAATAGATCCCCCTTTTTAAAGTGACACTCCCAAAGCAAATTTAGAATTCTAAAAAAAAAGTCTTCATTAAAGTATGTCAAGAAATCCCACATTGCACATTTGGATGTAACCTATAACAAAAAGACATGGAAAATTTTAGTCCCCAAATTTGGAGATTTAGAAAGCTATGAACAACAAAAACTGAGAAGTGTTAAGAAAAATTAAAAAAAAATTCAATTGTAGTGTTTTTCAATCTCTTTCCCCCCAATCACATATCAGATTGCCGCCAGATTAAATTTATTTGTACCTAATTCTGATCATGTTCCTTCTGAGAATCTTTCAGTAGCTTCCCTTGGCATTCTAAAATCTGGATCCACCTAGTATTATTGCATACATCTTTTGAATACAGGGTGTCTCAGAAAGTGTTAGTGCAGCTTTGTGCTTTAATAGTTTAAAGATGTTTGGAACACCCTATATTCTATCTACCCTCCAGTTAAACTGGAGTCTACGCCATTTTACATAATATCTGCTTTTGTTTCAATGTCTTTCTGGTGCTGTTTTTTAGGATAAAGAGATCTTACCCACAATTCCTACTAGTTGAGATTATGGCTGATCTTTTAGATTCAGCTCAGCTGTCTCGAGGTTTTTGACCAGGTCTTGTGTGATTCCTCACCCCCGGTTCACACCTCATTTATATATTGATTTTGCATTGATTTCTATTATCATGTGCTTAATCTTTCTCCTGGATTGTAGACACCAGGAAAGCAGGGACAGTGAAGGAACTTATTATTATTACAATTTGTATCCCTACTAGTGTGTGCTCTGGAGGTACTTAATAAATGGATTTTTAAACTAACTTGGTTGCTTATGTTCTTTATGGTACATTTTTAATGAACCTGTACATCTTAATGGGCTAAAAAAGTATTCACATTTATTTGGATTAAAAATCCAAAAGTGTAAAGTGTAGAAACAAATCATTTCCATCTGTTTTCCTATTATGGTGCCAGGGAATTCAGGTTTTTTAAAAATAGATTTTGATGAATAACTAGTGTTTTGACATCACCTAGATTTTTCTCATAGTCTTTCCCCTCCCAGAAAATATTCCTTATAACAAAATAATTTTTAAAAAGAAAAGGGAAGAGATCATTAAAATCCACTAACAAATTGGAAAAGCTTGACATTACATGCAGTATTCTATATCTTATGGACCCCAAACTCTGCAGAGGAGTGGAGGGGAGAAAATGGCCTCTTAGCTCTTCTTTGGGGTGCTGATAATTTCACAAAACTCAGTCTAAGTTACTTCATGCTGATTTTTTTTTTCCATTCCATTGTTGTCATTGGCTTGTTGTATGTATTGCTTTTTTTGCTCCACTTACTTCATATTTCACTTTTAAAAAGAATTTGGAATGGTCAAGGAACTTAGTGTTTAATAGAATACACTACATTCAATGGGCAAATTAAAAATCTTAGTTGCTGAAGATTAAAACTTGAAAACCAGAACACTGTGTAGTTTTAGTGTTTGAGGAGACCAAATCATTTGAATTAGTCATCAAGATTCTAATAAGTTTGTTGGGAGTCAGTATGGTGCTCTGGGATGAACTCAGGACGTGTAGTCTAGTCAGGGAGGAACATGGGATTGAATTTCCTGATGCTCGATAGTTAAGTGATCTCAACCAAGCCATTCAGTCTTGAGATTTAGTATTTTTTTGGTGTGTAAAAAGGGAATGATGATACTTGGATATAGATTATTTATTACAATTAAACATATTAAAAGACTCCAGTGCAGTACCTTTTGTCATAGAATGTAAGATTCAGCTTTAGACATCCAGTTTTGTTCTTCCTTCCAGGTTAATTAAATATCAAGAAAGCTAATTTTCCTGGACAAAAGAAATGTCGGGGTGGGAAAGAATCTCTTGAATTTTTCCTGGATTCATCTCTTTTAGAGGTCTCTGTGAGAGTTCTAGCATGCCTTCTAGATACCAGAATTAGGGGAAAACCACTGAACAAAATGTTTATGAACATCACTCTGGGTTCTAAAAATTAACTGTGTTTTTGCTTGATCTTTTGCTATTTCAGTTTTCCATAACTATGGGTGCCTCCCCATGGGCGTTCCTGGGCTTGGGATGTCTCCTCACAGGTAAGGATGCCAATTTTATCTTGTCTAAGTGTTTTATGGGGGCTTGGCTGAGATTGGTGCTTTTCAGTATTTTCATTTTTTTCACATAGGCAAAAATAAAATGCAGATTTAAATGCTAATCCAGGCATTGCAGGGAAATATGAACAGGATAGTCTAAAACTCAAGTCTTTTAGCCTCCTTTTCTCCTTCCATATGAACTTTTTCCCTTTCCTCAATTTTCTAGGTAATTATTTCTGATATTTAATTTATTTTGCTTGTTATGGTAGAGATGTATCTTCTAGTTTCCATTTCAAAAAAGGCCATCAAAATGCAATTTTATTAAATGTATGACCATTTTAAGTTCAAATGAAATTTAATAACTCAACTTCTAATTGTTCCCCTTCTCTCTTTGGATCAGATCTATTAAAGGTAGCTTACGAGGCTTGCTAGGATATTCAGATGATGATGAAAAAAATCCAGTTCAGAAATCATCATCATCATCATCATCTCTGGCAATTATATCTTAACTTTTTTTGAAAATAGGCAGATTCTTAAAACTGCTTCAGAATCACTGATTCTCACCAATACCTTCATGATAAATTGGTAGAGGAAAATGAGGGACTTGCAGAGGAATGCCATTTCAACTGAATGTCTGGATAATTGACATTTTTTTCCCCACCCAGATGTTTGGTCTTTGGGAATGTAATGGCTACAGCATTGAACATTCTGTTTTCCCCGGAGTCTGAAAGAATCAGAGCCCCTAGCTTCTCTCCGGTGGACGATGCCTTGGGCCTTGTCCATAAGGTAGAATTGAGTAGGAGAAAGAGATTGAGTAGCTGTGGTTTATTGCACCTCATCAGCTGTGCTTGCCTGAGTTTGGGGCTGCTTGTAAACATACTCTTACAGTCACTTACAGCAATCACCAAATCCTTCATTGGGGTGTAATTCCATCTGCAGACTTCAGGGAGAAGGACAAAACCAATTCGGGTTTTCATATCAGTTCTGTAGTTAGGACAACAGACTAGAAGTGGAGACAGAAAATTGGATTTGAGAATAGAACCCAGGTGTTTTAGGCTCCCCTTCGGACTAATAGTAGGACCACACAATTAGAGGACCTATCACCCGGCACTATTTTCTTGAATTAATTGGAGCGGGGCAGGCTTGCCAAAATTAGTTGTAACGAGTATAATGTGTGTAATCTGTGAACACAAATGAAGCTTGTTCAGTTGGTGTCCATCAGGTCCAATTCTCATCCCATGTGACCCTGGGATTCTCTTTAACAGCATTCCATCATAATGAGTCCATGAATTCTTGATCCTATTATTTTATTGGTCATTCCTCAATAGCATAACATGCTATTAAAAATCAAATGTTAACATTTAATTTATACAAACGCTCACAGAAAATTTGGAGGGGGCCTGAATCTGGGAAGTTTCGTGGGAATTGGAAGCAGGGGAATCTCTGCGACATTTTAATGAGCCCTTCTTGCAGATGCTGTGACTGCTATAGTTCGATTCTGTGTAGGGTTCCATGTTAACGAACTTTACATAGAAGGGGTCCCTGTCGGGATAAGCTGCTCCTTTTGCTTCCCACAGTCTCCCTCAGTGAGACCGTCCTTTCTTGAAGCATCCCATTCAGAAAGGGTTTCCTTTCACAGGGCCGTGGCTCACATTTTGCCAGCTTCCATTACCCACTGTCTTTCCGAATGAGGATGAAAAGGTTGTGCAGCTGCATTCATCTTTTACCCTAAGATGCTCTGGGGACAGTGAAGTGAGCTGGCAGTACCCCATGAAGGATGAAGAGGACCAAAAAATAGAAGTCAGAAATGAGGAGAACAACAGTGGCCTTTTTGTGACGGTCCTGGAAGTGGTCAATGCCTCAGCTGTACACACAGGACTGTACACTTGTTATTACAACCACACTCAGACAGAGGAGACTGAGATCGAAGGCAGAGACATCTACATCTATGTGCCAGGTGAGTGCTTGGGATTCAGACACTTTTAGCATTTCCCTGTCTCATAGGTTGACTCAAGTTGAATTACAGGAAGCACATTGACATGGGGAAACCCGTCAGCACTTGGGGACAAAAATTGGGGCTTAGAATACAACCATCCCAACATCTTTATCTCCATAGTATTTTCCAGACTGAATCAACATAAAGAGCATAGCCAGTCATTCTATTAGACTTTACGGTTGAAGCCAAAGACAAATCTTTGTTATTATTATTATTATTACCATTGTGGTTGTTTTGTACTTATGAAATCAGAGATTAAAAGGGGAAAAGTTCCTATCTGCTGACTCAGTTTTGGAAGGGAGTTTGAGTACATTCAGACTACTTCCTTACCTACACTTACCATACCCACCACTTTATAACCTGTTTTTTGTTTTTGTTTGTTTGTTTGTTTTTAGAATAGTATTTTGTTTTACCCACTCCATAACCTGGTTTCTTTGTTTTTAGAATAGTATTTTGTTTTTCCTAATTACATGTAAAGATAGTTTTCAACATTAACTTTTATAAGGTTTTGAGTTTCTTTTTTTCTCCTTTTTATTCCTCCTCCCCAAGACAGCAACTAGTTATACATATATGAATCATATTGAACATTTCTACGTTAGTCATGCTGTGAAAAAAAGAATCAGAACAAAAAAGGAAAAAAAACACCAGAAAGGAAAAAACAACAACAAAAGTGAAAATGGCATGCTTTGATCTGAATTCAGACTCCATTGTTCTTTTTCTCTGAATGTGGAAAGCATTTTCCATCATGGATCTTTTGGAATTGTCTTTTATCACTGTATTGCTGAGAAGAGCTAAGTCTATCATAGTTAATCATTGCCCAATGTTGCTATTACTGTGTACAGTGTTCTTTTGGTTCTGTTCACTTTACTCTGCATCAGTTCATATAAATCTTTCCAGGTTTTTCTGAAAACCACCTGTTCAGTTTTTTCTTTTTTCTTTTCTTTCTCTCTCTCTCTCTCTCTCTCTCTCTCTCTCTCTCTCTCTCTCTCTCTCTCTCTCTCTCTCTCTCTTTCTCTCTCTCTTTCTCTCTCTCTCTCTCTCTCTCTCTCTCTCTCTCTCTCTCTCTCTCTCTCTCTCTCTCTCTCTCTCTCTCTCTCTCTCTCTCTCTCCTCAGGCAATTGGGGTTAAGTGACTTGCCCAGGGTCACATAGCTAGGAATATTAAATGTCTGAGACCAGATTTGAACTCAGGTCTCCCTGACTTAAGAGCTGGTGCTTTATCCACTGTGCTACTGCCCTCCTGCTCATTATTTCTTATAGAATAATAGTATTCCATTACATTCATATACCACAACTTGTTCAGCCATTCCCCAATTGATGACATCCCCTCAATTTCCAATTCTTTGCCACAACAAAAAAGAGCTGCTATAAATATTTTAGAACATATGGGTCCTTTTCCCATAAACTGTTTAGAACCAAGAGATAGTGATACTGACAGAGGTAGACCATCATCTCAATTAATTGTCACCAAGTTCATATGGAGTAGAATAGAATTGAACACATCTTTCTAGTAGGTACATCATGGGTACTAAAATATATTATTATCTTTAACTTGCACAACTTGAAAAAAGACAAGGCTGGGTGATGTGGTGGAAAGAGCACTGGACTTGGAACAAGAAGGCAGACCTTGGGAACTGAAGCCCTCCTGGTTCAAGCATTTAGGAGCTTTCCCAAGAAAAGTCATTGGAAGGGCAGCTAGGAGGCACACTGGATACAGCACCAGCCCTGAAATCTGGCCTCTGACACTTAACACTTCCTAACTGTGTAATCCTGGGCTAGTCACTTAACCCCAATTGCCTCAGGGGAAAAAAAAAAAAAGAAAAAAGTCATTGAGTAGCTGAGCCTTGGCTGCCTCATTTGTAAAATCAGATACTTGCTTTATCTTTCTTACTGGGCTAGCCTCAAATAATAGGTATGAAAATGCTTTATATATTTCCTAGAACACAAACTATTATTATGAAGTATGACATCTTTGTGGAAAAGTAATGTCCTTATCACACAGAAAAAGGGGGAGACTCTTGGGAGGAAAGTAGTTAAGATACTTTGCCTAAAGGACAAAATGGTATAAAGCTCCACCCCTAAATCTTGAATATTCTAGCTCTAGGAAAGGGTGTCAATGTAAGCAATGTCCATATAATTTAGTTCCCAGAGGCTGAAGAGCCCCCAGAGACAAACCTGGATGGCACAGGATAGGGAGAACTTCCCTAGAAGAAGGCTTCTACTAATTTCATAGTTGTCATTCAGCCAGGGTTACTTTGACTTTTATTATTTATATGCTGTATTTTCATCCATTGCTCACTTTAGCTAAGCCATCTAAATGTTTAGGGAGGCTCCTCTTGCTGCAGATCAGTGTGATAATGGTTAATTACTCATTGGGATTTTGTCTGCATAGGGAAAAGATCAAAATCCTCCTTTTCTCTCCTTAGGGGCAAAAGCACCACCCAAGAAGACTTTTCTCAACACTGAGAGCTAGAGATTTGTTTTGTTTTGTCATTAATAAAGGGCAGGCAAGCTCTTTTCTGGCCTTTTTGCTCAAAGGTCCAAAATTTCTAGCTGTGACCATGGTAGATTAAATTAAGTAAATGGTTTTCTTTTGAAAAGAAAATACCCACTGACTATACAGTGTTAGCCACTTAGTGGTATGCTAGCCAAGACCTTATTTAATGTTGGTCTGAGTGTTATAAATCCTATTTACCACTTGAAATTTTATTTAAAAAAATAAAAATATTTGTACTTATTTCAATAGATCTGGCCAAAGGCAACTGAGGCTTCAAGACAAAACAGATTTTTATTATTCTTTTTTTTTTTTTTTTTTTTTTTTTGGTTAGGATTTTGCAAGGTTCAAAGGCAGTTTAGCTGGGTTTTTTCCTTGGGAGTTTTTTAGGTTGATTCATATTCTAATTCTAATCATAACTGGGAGCTGAAAGGAATCTCAAATTCTACTTCACCCTCTCATCTCACACATTAGAAATGACTTGTTCAAAGGCACATAGCTGTATGGTGATAGAACTAAGACAAGAAATCAAATATTCTGACTTCTATTCACTAATTACCACTTTTTGAATAGTTCATATCTTGCAATTTTCTTTAGAATTAAAAAACACCTATCTCATGATAATCTTGCTTATTGCTTATTGCCCCTGTTTTGAAGATCTGGAAATAGTGGCAAAGAACAGTAATTGGCCCATGATCCTGCAGCTAGAAAGTGATTGCATCAAGATTCCAACTCTGAATTCAGAGTCTTTCATTTTTCAAAGACTTCTTTAGTCTTTGTTCACTTTCTCTTTCCTCCTGGATGATGTTCTGTGGCTCTCCCTTAGCCCTTCTCTAGGCTGCTTGACCATTCCTTCTTAATCTCTTTGACAATTTTTTCATCTATGATATGCTCCCTCAAGGTAGTTTTTCTGAAAGCTCTTCCTAAGTTCTGCTCTCTTCTTCCTCTATCTCTTTTGGTCATTTCATCATTTCCTGTAAGTTCGATTATCATCTGTCCTGGGAGCAGGTCCAGTTCTAGATATTTAACTTTAGTCTCTCTACTGAAGTATTCTCCATAATACTATGCACTTTTGGGACTCCTCAACTCGACATGTCTACAATAGAATTTACTGTCTTTTCCTCTCAAATTATCCCTCCCTTCCCAGTTTTTCTATAACTACTGAGGCTATCGCCATCTTTCCAATCTTAACCCTTTACTGTGATTAATGTATGACATAATCCACTAAAATAGCAGCCCTAACCACTTTCCTGATATTAGTCAGGGAAGTCCCATCTCAACTAATCAAAACTTAATCTCTCTATCCTCACTGTCCCTGCATGTTCAATCCATTGCCAAATCATTCACACAATCCCATGGTTACCACTTATTTAGCTCCTTAGCGCCTCTCACCAGGACTATTGTAATACTTTCTAATGAGTGACTGTTCCTGCCTCTTCCCTCTTTGACCAATTTCCTATGAGTCTGACCATGTTGTCCTTCTATTGGGTTAGCCATGGTTGCTCCCAGTTACCTCTAGTACCAAATATAAAGTCCTATTGGTTCTGTGATTCATATCCTAACTATATTCTACCTTTCCAGGCTTTTTATTTTCCTCCTTCTATTCTGGCCATCCTGATTGGTACTGTTCCTTCTATCTCTATCTCCCATCTCTTTGCCTTGTACTGCTTTTCAAAGTCTTAGATGCAACCTTGACTCAAGTCTTTTTAGTCTATTAAATCCTTCTATGCCTCTGTTAGAGACCCCTGTATTTCCTAAGATGAAAACAGAACATATGCTTATTTTGAAGATGAGCAGTGAATTTCTGATTAATATAGGTGTGCATCGTCAGTATTTTTAGATTATAAGTAGATTGTTATAGTTTATGATTGACAGTTCACTGCAATTCCTCTTATTTTTGAGGGCCAGTGCCTTTAAACCACATCTTCTTGTTGCTTGCGCAGCAGTTAAGACTAATATTTTGTGTTGTTGTTTACAACAGATCCAGATGTGCCTTTCGTACCTTCAGCCATGGTTGATCATTTAATTTTTGTGGAGGAACATGAATCTGTCACCATTCCATGTCGCACAACTGATCCTCAAGCTCAAGTGATTCTACTCAACAGTGATGACAAAGTGGTCCATGCTTTCTATGATAGCAGACAAGGTTTTGTTGGAAACTTTGCCATGGGACAATTCAAATGTGAAACAGTTATCAAAGGGAAAGAGTTCCAAACAATTCCTTTCAACATTTATACGATAACGGGTAGGTTTTTGCCTTCTTCCTTCTCCCTTATCCTTTTTCCTTTTCCCTTTCCCATATCTGTCTCTCATCTTCCTTACCCCCTTTCTCCTTTTTCCTCCCTTATCTCTCCCCTCCCACAAAACCCTGCAAATAGCTTTTATTCTTAAACTAAATCTTTTATATGGAAAATTTGGAGGTGTATTTGTCTCCATATCTGAAATCTGTGATACAAAAACATAATTAATCTGGAGTATATAAACATAATTAATTGAATCATCTCTTTTGTTGGGTTTTGATTAATTGAGCTGTTACTTCTTGATACTATCGGTCAAAGCTGTCATTTTAGTAGATCATATCATACATCAATCATAGTAAAGGGTTAAGACTTGTGTCAATTTCACCTAGATTGATAATTCAGGTCTTGATATAGCAAAATCCCATTCATTTAAAAAAACAATTACTATTGAATAATGAATTTGCTTTTTTTCCTTCAAGCTCAGCAAATTATTCCATGCAAGAAAAGAAAGCCTTACGCCTCCTTTCTAAACTTATCTCTTGCTCTTGTTTGAAGCTTACTTACAGTTCTCTTTGGAGGACTGTGCCAAGTGTGGCATGTACAAAATAAAGTCAGACTAATCTTATGGGGCCAGCTATAAATTTCGTATGTGTACCAAGCCAGAAAAGTCAATTTCAAGAGTTTTTTGCTATGACAAAATCATTTGCAGAGATATATGTATTTTTGTATGTGTGTATGTATATATTATATATGTATACACATTTGTATCTACACATATAATTACTTATGTATTTGCCCAAAAGGTAATGAATTAAATATTACTTAACTATTTTAAATAATAATAAGAACAATTAAATTTGGATTGAAAAATCTTTAAAACTAAAGGAGACTAAACTTCAGATAATGATAGTAACTTGTTAGTTACTCATTCAAGATTCCCTTTGGTTACTCTATTGTATCTGTCTATATACAATATCTATATATTGCATTGTTTCCATCTTTCTGTAACTTATTTTTTCCCTCTAGCTACTCCAGAGCTTGAAGTTGAGATAGAGGCAGTGAAAACCGTTTATAAAACAGGAGAGACTCTTGTTGTAACTTGTGCTGTCTTGCACAATGAGGTGGTTGACCTTCAATGGAATTATCCAGGAAAAGTGGTATGTGTCATTCATGTAGTCATTCAACAAACCATGTACACAATTCCATGTGGGTGAAACAGATCCTATGGAGCTATCTGTTTTTTAATTACCAATTTACTTTTTTAAGTCTGTTAGCTCAAAAGTACTCTTTCCATTTATTGGAGGTAGACAATTTTAAGGCAATTTCCCTTTCTTTATGATATAGAAAAACAAAGGCATTTTGAAAGTTGATGAGATCAGAGTTCCATCTCTCAAGTTGGTATACACGCTGACGGTCCCTAAGGTGACAGTGAAAGATAGTGGAGACTATGAATGTGCTGCCCGTCATGCTACCAAGGAAACTAAGGAAATTAAGAAAGTCACCATTTCCGTTCATGGTACGATTTCTGTCTGTAAGTCTCACCCAGCAATGACCCCCCCTGTACTTTGTGGCAATTCTTAATTAATTAATGGGAACCTTTCCATTTATAGAGAAGGGATTTATTGAGCTCAAACCCAACTTCAGTCAGATGGAAACCATTAACTTGCATGAAGTCCGCCATTTTGTAGTGGATGTGCAAGCGTATCCACCACCAAAGATATTCTGGCTTAAGGACAATATGACCGTAATTGAGAATCTGACCGAAATCATCACTGGCTTAGATAAGATCCAGGAAATAAGGTAAAGAGAGACCTTTCCCAAGTAAGTCTTCCCTCATGCCCGTTGCCTCTGTTTTTATATGTGTGTTCCTAGTAAGGGAATTGTACATGTCTTATGACCCAGACTATAAATGAAATCAATTCAAAGAGCCATAAGCTGGGTTATGAAGCATAAAAGACAAAATTCCTTTGCCTCAAACCTTTTAATAAGTTAATGGCACCCTGGTAAGTATTTAATGATTACATTAGAAAGAGCCATAAGTTGTAAAAACCTCTCCTCCAGTTGAAAACAGATGGCCAGATCCAGCTGTCTGGTGGAATTTTGGCCCGGAGAAGGGCAGCAGGATTGGAGCCACTTGGATTTAACATATTGTCGAAGAGCCCACAGCCCTGCATGGTATATGGCACCTCTGCATTGCTAATGAATAATTAAGAAGACTTCACTGGCTCAATTAATATGAGGCAGCATGGTGTGGGAGAATAGCAAAAAGAGGCAGGATATCTGGATTAAGTTAAGTGACTTGCCCAGGTCCCATAGCTAGCAAATGTCTGAGTTTAGATTTCAGTCTGACTCCCAAGGCCAGCGTTCTCTCTACTGTACCCTTACCTGTCTGGGAAAATACTACATGGTCTTTTTTGAGGGCTTTTCTAGTATCTCTAAAATTAGAATAATAAATACTGGGATAAAAGGTATTTTTTAAAGGCCAGCTAGTCCATACCCTTGTATCTAGTCAAGATCACAATCCATTCTAGAGAGAGGTAGAAATAAATCTCAATAGCACAGCTCTCTAGCAAAAGAGCCCTTTTTAATATCTTACAAATTTCATGCTCAGATGTGATATATTTTTTTTCTACCTGAACAAAATTCCTCCTGCAGTTTATGAGGAGAAACACTTTTGGCAGTGAGTTCCCAGGATTCATAGAAAATATCTGAATTCTTTTTCCCAGGCAGTATAGTGATTGATGAATATCAGGATGTCTTTTAGGAGATTGAAGAAGAGAGGATATTTATATTCTAAATTTGCCATCTCTGTTTCAAAGCTCTAAGGAGGGGTGGAAAATGTCCAGCTTTATTCCTAGCTGGGAGGCCTTGGAAATGTTCTTGATACCGCATCTGAAAAATTAAATATGATGTGAGAGCCAAAATTAACACCGAATGTAAAACAGGCTCACCAACCTTAGGTGAGAGAATGAAGTCAAAGAGTCTTGTAGTATGGAAAGGATAGTAAGCTTGAGGGCTGGGCGTGTTTGGGGAGCAAATGATAGCAGGAATTCTTAGGTTTAGATCAGCATGTTATACTATATTGCACGATCTGTTTTAAATAGAAAATCATGGGATTGTAGAATTATGAAATCATGAGGGATCTTAAGAATCAGGGAAGAATACCGCAACAGCTCATTCTATGAAATCACTGGAAGAGAAACACTTTTTTTTTTTTTTTTTTAAGAAAGGAGGGAACTAAGACAAAAACCAAAGTTTGACATGGTTTCTTCTGTACCCTTGTGAGTTAGGTAGTGCAAGTATTATTTGCTCCATTCTGTAAGTGAGAGGTCATAGATTCAGGACTGAAAGGGACCTCAGGGGCATCTCAATTCAGCCCTCTCATTTCTTTCTTTTTTAAAAAATAGCTTTTTATTGACAAAACATATGCATGGGTAAATTTTCAACATTGACCCTTGCAAAAACTTCTGTTCTAATTTTTTTCCCTCCTTCCCTCCACCTCCTCTCCTAAATGGCAGGCAGTCCCATACATGTTAAACATGTTAAAGAATATATTAAATACAATATATGTATACATATTTATACAATTCTCTTGTTGCACAAGAAAAATCATATTTAGAAAGAAGGTAAAAATGACCTGCAGCTCTCTCATTTCATAGATTCATAGACCCAGAGAGCCTAAGTAACTTGTCTGGTGTCAGCTAGGTGCAGTGCAAACTGAAATTCTCTGACTGTAAAGCCAGCATTCTTTCCATTGCCTCATGATAGCTCAGAGGAGAACAAGCCTCAGGAGGCTGAATCCATTGTCCTTCATCTTACATGTTGCCGAGGTAGAATGTGAATGTGTCTGCTTTCCCCTGATGTTCTGTCTATGGTCATTTCCCACAGTTCCATATATATCATTTGTTTCTGGTTTTTTGAGTATTGGCAAACTGGGAATCTTGGAAAAGAGATGGTGTGAACACAAAAGCATGATCTGGCCTCCACACAATATATATTTCAAATCAATTATTCATTGAAATCTGTAATTGTTATTACTTTCATCAAGATGATTGAGCTCAAAAACATTTAAAAAAAGATGATTGGGCTTTATTTTTCTAATGTTTGAAGTGGAAATGAATCTTTAAAAAATTCCTTTCTTTACAGATATCAAAGCAAATTAAAACTGATTCGTGCTAAGGAAGAAGATAGTGGATATTATACAATTATGGCTCAAAATGAGGATGATACTAAGAACTATACTTTTGAACTTACAATTCAGGGTAAGTCAAGAAAATGAATATGATTTGGGGTTGATATGGCATGAGAATAATGACATTTAACCTCAAGGAATGTTTGGCTTCTTGCCTTTTTTCTCCCAGGTAGAGAAAATCAGAGCTGATGGCCAACCCCCAACTGGCACCAGGGACTAGTGACATCATTGGGCTAGGAGATGTCTGCTAGGTCTTCTTGACCTGGGTGGCTTTGGGAGTCCAGAGCCACTCTGAGACAGGGTTTCAGTACCAATGCAATCCTAAAATAGCTGTCAGCCTCTGCTTCTAGAGCCTACTAGCTAGAGGAATGGGCAGCAGAGTCCCTCATCCTCCAATGGATATGTATAGCTCTCTGGGGAATGGTTTCACATTCAGAAAAGAGCCCTGGTACTAGCCTTTCTCCTATGATCTGTGGCTGAAACAGAAATGGACATTCTACAGTGGTTTTGACCCGAATGACCCTACTCCCAAACCAAATCCGACCCTCACAAGTCTCATAAAAGGACATTGGAACTCTCCTGAGATGCCAGAGTGTGGGTCAAATATGAGGACCACCAGCTCTTTCAGAATTACACAAGGTGATCTTCCAAACTGGGCATAGTATAGAGCCCAGGTAGTCCATTTTCCTCTGATGAACTAACATTTTTCAATCTTGGGAATTTCCAGCTGGGCAAAGAATGAATTATTTTGGCAATTGAAGATTAATGATACACTTAAAGACTCTTTGAAAATTATCTTCTCAGAATTATCCAGCTCCTATAGTTACACTGAAAGTCATGGAACCATAGATTTGCAGAGTTGAGAGGGTCTTCAGTGGACATAAAGAATCATCTTGGAGAATAGTTTAGTTGAGCACCATGATACAAATCAAACTGAAAAAAGATTTGTTTTTCTCATTCCCACTTCATGTTTAACAATCCCAGGTTCTCTAAGTTTTTGCCCTTTCTAGAAGAGAATTATGGGCCATATTCTGAAACTTTCT
This sequence comes from Sminthopsis crassicaudata, assembly GCF_048593235.1. Lineage (NCBI taxonomy): Eukaryota > Metazoa > Chordata > Mammalia > Dasyuromorphia > Dasyuridae > Sminthopsis > Sminthopsis crassicaudata. The sequence goes on from NC_133622.1 coordinate 39,886,587, forward strand.
CTGGAGCTGGGTTTGTTTGCATTGATAAGTAGTTAAGTTAGTACTCCCATTTTACTGATGAGTAGTTAGCACTCACATCTTTTCTCCTGTGAGGGTCATATTTGAACCTAGGAGCTCTGAACATTTATTTTCTCTTGTTCTCATCAACTACCTGTGCCATGAGAAGCAATGGGTTGATGTCTTTCAACCTTGTCTTTTAGTTCCTGCTTCTATTCTGGACCTGGAGGATGACAACCATGGCTCTGCAGGTGGGCAGATGGTCAGATGTGTAGCAGAAGGGACTCCAATTCCAAATGTGGAATGGATGATTTGCAAGGATATTACAAAGTAAGAAGCCACTTACTCCTTTCTCTTTTCATCCAGTATTCACCACATTTACTTCATGAGTTTTTTTCTCACGTGTGGCTTATAGGGAACCTTAGAATCACACTGTCTATGATTGAAGAAGGTCTTATTGACCCAATTCATCTTTATTTGAACTCTTACTTAAAGAGGAAGTTATTACTGGAAATTATGATTGGTTTATCTTGTGGGTAAGAAGGGATAAAAAAGAGCATCTCTGCAGTCAGCAGAGAGAAAGCACTAGCCATCTGATGCTTTGGGGATCAGTCTTTGCTTCTGGTTTATTTCTTCCCTCCTAATCTTATCTGCATTTGTTTTCTTTGTACAAAATCTTTTTAGCTTAATGTAATTAAAATTATTTATTTTGTATTCATTAATGTACTCCAGTTCTTCTCTGGCCACAAATTTAGTCTTTGCATCTGGAAAATGGGTGTCTAGGAACACGGTGGCCATTGTATGGTTGGAGAGGAAAGTAACCAAGAGTCTTTCTTCAAAGGGGTGGGAAATATTTGAATTATACAATTTTGAATGTGTAGTATTTAAAAAAAAAATTTTTGCTCTCAATATTATTAGCTCTCATTTTGTTTATATGGCCCCTGCCATATAACTAACTGTGCCTCATTATATTTAGCACAAACTAAGATAATCATGTGACTCCCAGAAAGTCCTTCTGTGGGCAAAGGAACCATTTTTCTGGATTATCTGCTTCATTGGCCTTGATGACTCAAATTCAACTACGTATATTCTTCGTTTGTACAGGTGTAATAATGAAACTTCATGGACGCTCTTGGCCAGCAACATGTCCGATATAATCACACAGAGACACGATAATAGTGTGGTGAAGAGCCAAGTGACCTTTGACAAAATTGAAGACACCATGGCTGTAAGATGCCTAGCAAAGAACTCGCTTGGGATGGTGAGCCGGGAACTGAAGCTCGTGGCTCCTGGTGAGTTAGGTGGCACTCAGTTAGTGGAAACTTGAGTAGCCTTGGGTAACCCACTCTTCCTCTTTAATAGATCTTATGGAATTGGGGGAAAAGGGTCATTGGCTGGAATCTCAGCTTTCATCTTCTATTTCCAAGCATTCTCCAAGTTGATAAAGCTTTTTTCCTCAAAGTGTAGTAGGGTTTATAGGTAATAGTTCCATCTGAGAAAATGGAGATCCAAGGGGGTCAAATGACTTGTATGATTTGTAAAGCCAATTGGTGTCAGAGCTTGGTTTACAAGGCCAATTTTGTACCCTTTGTTACCACCTGAGTGCAGCTCTAAAATTTTGTGAAGTTTTTTAGTTACTTCTTTCATTTTTGATGATTTCTTTGCAACTGGCAGAATTAAAAATTTTTGGAATTCTTATTTAAAATTCTTATATAAAAAATGTTCAGGACTTACTTAACACAGGTCTCTACTACATATACACATAGCTTTGCAACAAGACAGAGATTAAAAGTAACCAGGATCAAGATTATTAGTAGGGGGGAAAAAACAAACTAATAGCATGATCAAGTGACAGTTTTAATGGGTACATGTTACAGAGCAGGAATTCAGGCTTACTTAAAATATGAGTTGAGGGTTCTCTCCTTTTCTTTCTCTTTTCCTTTTCCTTTTTTTTCCTCCTCCTCCTCCTTCCTCTTTCTTTCCCTCACTTTCTCTCCTCTCTTTTCCTCTCCTCTTCTTTTCTCTTTCTCTTTCTCCTCTCTTTAAAGGTTGGGGGAAGGGCAAAAGACACCAGTAAAATCATGCACTTTCTGAGTTTGTGTTGTGGGAACTTAAGGGACTTGTCCCTTGAAGTGTCTCTGTTGGAAAAACCTTGGAAATAAGAACCTTATGGGAGTCTAGTGAATAAAATCCGACTCCCTCCAACTTTGGTGTCTTGGAAATCCATGATGTCCTTACCCTATTAGGATAGAGGATTGGAGGGGAGGATGGGATGGTGGGGAGTATTACAATAGGAGGAACTTCATAAAGAGGCTGAAGGTTGAAGAATGTAAGTCCTAATTTATTCCTTATAGATGGGAAACGGAAAAAAAATGGGTTAATTAAAAATCTTACATAAGCAGGAAGTCAAGGGATCTTCCAAAAAGAAATGCATTTGACAAAGGTCCATGAGGAAATTCTAAATAAATTTCTTCTTATTCTTCAGCTATTCGTTCAGAATTGACAGTGGCTGCCTCGGTCCTTGTGTTACTAGTGATTGTCATCTTTTCCCTCATTATCCTGATTGTCATATGGAAACAGGTAAGTATCAGTAACAGAACAGCCTGGCTAATGATGCTACATATAAATAGAAATATACATATATATATTCCTTATCTAGTAACCTACCAACTTCTAAAGTGGTTCACCCTTTCAATTGCAGAAACCTCGGTATGAAATTCGATGGAGAGTCATTGAGTCCATTAGCCCCGATGGCCATGAGTACATTTATGTGGATCCGATGCAACTGCCTTATGACTCAAGATGGGAGTTTCCTAGAGATGGGCTAGTCCTTGGTATGTGTTTTCTTTGCCTGACATCTTAACATTCCTGGGATTGAGAAACAGCTTTAATATCCATGGGATCATAGATCAAGACATGGAAAGGAATCTAATCTAAACCTTTACCTTTACACTTGAAAAGATAAAGATCCAAGAGATAAATAAGTTGACCAATGTCTCACAGGTAGTAATCAGGAGAGGAGATATGTTTTTAGACTTCATAGAATTTTCCACTATGTTCCTTGAAACTATGAGGGGAAATAAGTCCTCCGAGGCAAGATATGGGAAAAGCCTGGCTGGATACTGCTGTGGAAATTCGCTTTCAGAAAGATCCATGTTATTGAATCACAGCAATAATTTTTTTTCATCATGTTGCCAAGCAAATTATAGTTAAAGAAATTCAGACAAAGGAAAAAGACTATGTGGAGGCCTGGCAAAACATCTATCCGATGGCTTTTCATTGGGAATAACAGAAAATGAAGCAAAATATATTTCTGTAACTAAAAAGGAACAGATGATATACAAATGAAGGCAACTACTAAAGATATTTTGATCCAATATATTTTGAACATTTTTATGTTCCTTCTGTCAAAAAAAAATGGGATTTTTCTAAGCAAGAAAAATTAAAACAGCCAATATAAAAGCTAAAACTCATTACCAACTTTTCATTCAAACTTGTGATTAGATGAAGAGAAAAATACTTAACCCAAGGAGAATATGTTCTTATCAAGTTGTGAATGAAAGAATGCAGAATGTCAGAAAGTCTCACTGTGAAAGCTATTGGTGCTACCATCAGTATTTGGCTAGTACGTAATGTGAAGATACTAAATGAATCTCTTACGTTGGTCTTGTTTGCAACATTTATGAATCACTTACTGAATTTAATTTTGACCCTCCATAGCTGCTTGATCCAACCTTAAACACTGCATTCTAGGTGGTCCCATCTTCAAACAAAGCTCTCAGGAAACAAATTCTCTCTATAGATAGATGGATGGATGGATGGATGCTTGGATGAATGGATGGATGATAGATAAATGGAATGACAGATAAGCACAGCACAATAATTAGGTAATTTTGTGCCCAAGGCAAAGAAGATAAAAACTGCACCTCCTTATTCTTATTTGAATGTTTGTAAGATCACCTTTATGTATATTAAACCACATCAGGCATGTTCTGATTGAGAGAGTAGAGTTATATTTTCTGTTCCCCTCATCTTTGTGCGTCAAAGGAAAATATATCACTTTCTTCACCTTAGTTAAAGCTCTGATTGAGGAAGTTGAAAATTAATGAAAATATGGGGAAAAATTAATTTAAATTCACAAAAGTAAAATGCTGATTGAATTTGTAGTAACCCCAATAACATGGGTAATTATGCTGATGCCAGTTCAATTAAGCATTGATATGTAGCCTTATTCAGATAATTTTTCAATTTAAAATTTCCCTCTATAGAAATCTGGGTTCAAAATCTTTTCTATATAAAATCTAAGTTGAATTGGAGCTAATTATTCATAATAGTGCAGGAATCACAACTGTTAGAATTAAGCATACTGTTGAAGGTAATGGCTAAAGATAGTACTATGTTTAAATTCTAAGACAGGCAAGGGGCCTATGGATCACCTTAATCATTCTGGGATTGAGGGTCCTGCCCCTTGCTCATTCTTCTTTGGTTCTTTCAATGAGACTAAGTCTGGGACTTGATGGATGGATGTCTTACTGCACTTTAATTTCTTTCTCCCCCATTTCTCTGCTAGCCTAATTCTCCTATGTAGAGTAACCATCTGACTCCTCCCTTTTAAATTTCAACTTCCAATGGAACTCAGAAGGGATTTTATTTATAAAAGAAGAAGAGTTTACAACAAAAGGCAGGTATAGAGTTACAGAAAGCTCATATATTAACTGATCAGTCAAAGCTGGCCAATGTTGAAATTCTAAGCAAGTCCAGTATTTTTTATACTACCAAATCTTTGTAACTCCATGCTCTTGGACATTTCAGGAATCTAAATCTCCTAAATCTCTAAAGAATTTTCTTCTTCTAGGAAACTTTGCCCCTGTACTTGGCCCATCCAGCTCACCATTAATATGATATAGAGGCCTTAGTCAGTCTACTTAGGTTAAATATAACCCTGACCTTCCCCTTTCCTCAATCTATTGTATCATATCATCATTACTATGACTATGTTATCGAACACTTTCTTCACAAGGTACAAATCAGAAAAATATTAGTACGGCTTACAGATTATTACAGAAAATATGGAACTGTTTTGTGATCTGCTTTCATTTAGTAGATGAGTTCTACAAATTTCTACATAGCACATAGAGTTTAAGGGACTTAGTATCAGAAGTTAGATTGTAACTCAGTGTATTTCTAATTGTGAGCAGAATACCATGAATATTCGTCAACAAATATTCCTCCAAAGTTTACAAAGAAGACAATTTTTTATACTCTATTAATCTACATTTTATTTTTGTGAATTCTTGGCATTAATTTAGATGAGGGGAAGGGAAAGGGTGGATAGATTACTGCCTGACAGTCATATCCATATGTTTCTGTGGTCTTTTGAGCTAGTAATGGTTTTTACATTTTAAAATACAATAGCAATATAGGTTGTAGTTGTAGTTTGCTAATTCCTGTCTGGAATAATAAGATGTTACTCTATTAAATCTAAGAATTTATATAGTCACTAGAGAATCATAGATGCAGATAGTTTTAGGTCCAGGATATTTTAAAATGTCAATTTATAAACGAGGTAAATATGAGGTGTCAGGTACTGTGAAGGTACTTTTTTCTTAGAGGCAAAAGTATATGACAACTCCTGTCCTCAAGCAGCTAACCATATCACAAACACTCAGAGAACAAGACAGCATGTGATAAAGTGCTAAGTAGATAAGATTATTCATATTTATAAACAGATTCTTTTTTATTGGATTTGTTTAAATAGCAAATTCTGCAGGCATTTAAAATGTAATTGATGATGGAGAGAGAGAAGGAGGTGGATAATGTATTCATCCATCCATCTCTCTATCTATATGTTCATCTGTCTATCTTAATACAAACACATCTTTATGTAAAGCAAAGTACACTTGACCAGAAGCCCTCTACTGCTATTGATCTTTTCACTACTGGAAACTTCCCTTTTAACCTGTAAACTCTTCCAGGGTGTGGAAATCATTTCTTTCACTTTTCTCCTTGGCTATTAGCATAATCCTATAAACATTCTGTGAAGTGGGTGGGGAGTGGATACATATATTGGGGGAAGTCAGTGCCTTCTTGAAATTGTGCATGAATATTTATTAAAATGAATAGGATTTTTTTGGGGGTTATTAAAAAAAGGAGAAACAGAAAATATAGACTCTCCTGACAGTAAGAGAGTATAAGTAATATAACTACTATCTTTTTGTGAAGAAAAACAGGTGTAGGGAGAACCAGAGAACTTTTTGAAGGATGAATACAAAAGTACTTGATGAATGAGAAGTAGCTAAGATCACTCTATGGAAGCTTGACTCAATGAGATAACTTGTATTAGAGCTGTAACTGGATATTTTCACCTGGGACAAAAACTGTTCATCAGGGAGGCAGTGGATGAGAAAAGGGACACTCTGATACTTGTCCCTTTGTGTTTGGGAAAGAACTTGCCTTCTGAGAGGAAGGCCATGTCAGTAGGGCCTTGGAATAGTTTCCTTGAATGGGGTTTCAGGCTGGTGATGAGTTCTTCATGTTGAAATGGGAGGTGACAGTCACCACAGGGAGCATAGTTTCAGCATTCTGAGGAAAAGCCCCATTTGTCCCAGCTAGTCCCAGCTCTTAGTGCTGTAATGCCATCAGTAATGAATGTAGTCTCATTTCTCTCTGTTGTCTTTTCCTTGCTAATGCCATATGATTAAAGTAATTATTCTAATGCTTTTCTCTAAGGCCTCTGTTCTGTTTTTGACATAAGATGTTGGAGGAATAATTATGTTCACTCACATCACTTGCACATTTGGGAACGCTGAAGGGTAGTAAATAAAGCTAAGGTGATGTGTCTGTAACACTTGACTGAACCAATTATTTATGTTTTCTTTAGGCCGAATCCTGGGCTCAGGTGCGTTTGGAAAAGTGGTTGAAGGGACTGCATACGGATTAAGCCGTTCCCAGCCTGTGATGAAGGTGGCCGTGAAAATGCTAAAACGTAAATATGGCAGCATTTAAAAAAAAATTGTACTTTTAGCTTGCTTCCAAAATCATGAAAATAATATAGGAAAATTTAATCATTAAATCAGTCTGAACATTATAGTAGTTACTTCCAAATCTCAGGAGTCTTTTTTTTCCCTCAGAGCATTCCTTCTCTGGCAAATTTATCAACATTTTGAAGCCAGTGTTTCATAAAAATAAAAGAAAACTGCTACTATACATCGTACATTTTAAGGAAACTTATCATTTTATTTAGATGAGTGTATTGTAGTACTGATCATTGTTTAACTAACCATGTGATCATACCTTAGTTGGAAAGGTAATAATTTTCTCTCTCTCTCTTTTTTTTTTTTTTTTTTTTGGACATTTCATATCATATATTCATCAAGGTGATCAGAGAAAATCAATGAAATAAAATCTGAATATATTAATTTTTCTATTTTATCTGTTATTATACTTATTAAAAGTTGAGGAAGGAATATAAAAAGTCTTAATGTCTTCTAGTACCTCAATGGTTCTATGAGTTCTATTCCCTTTAATGAAGCAGACTATATAATCCATCCTTGTTTGGCCTTCCTCTGTGTCCTCCTATACATTTGCCTCAAGGGAACCACTCTAGAGCATGCTGGGAACCTGGGACCAGAAGATTACATCATATTTATTATTTTTAATGTATTTCATTTATTTTGGTTGTCTTTTTCCTCCTCTACTTCATTTCCATCAATATCATGAAAAAGAGCTGATTTAAATGGTTTCTCTTTACCACAAAGGTTAGGGATTGGATACCTAGCTTCCCTCTCCCTCCAAAGACATCCTTAAATTGAACTTTTGTCCAGTCCCCCTTTAGACAACATATAAATAAAACAATGCAAGGTGACAGGATTAATGCATTTTTTGACTTAAATGATATAGTATGGTCTTTGCAAGTAGAGAGCATGTACAGTTCAAGCTAAATAATTTACTTTACTTCTCAACAGCCACAGCTAGATCCAGTGAAAAACAGGCCCTCATGTCAGAACTCAAGATTATGACTCACCTGGGACCTCATTTAAACATTGTAAATCTTCTAGGAGCGTGTACCAAGTCAGGTAGGCTTGAGGATCTGGGAGCAAATATTTTGTCTGTGATTTTGAAAGCGATCAAATGTGACAATCCCCTCCCCACCTCCCTCTCTTCCCCTCCCCCACTTACACACATACACTTACCATACACACATACATATACATGCATGCAGCACAGTCACACAATGTATGCACACATACACACGTACACACACCCCATTAAATGAGTGTTTTTTTATGGGTTGAAAGAAGTGTCATAAGATATGTTAAAGTTCCACTGTCTTGGAGCAAAAACCAGAGTATTGCCTCAAGAGATCATTATTTGGTACTTTTTTTGGTTCTAAAAATTGTTCTTCATTGTTAATCATTCTCAACTTCTCTCTTGTTCTTCTAGGTCCCATTTATATCATCACTGAATATTGCTTCTATGGGGATTTGGTCAACTACCTACATAAGAATAGGGACAATTTCCTGAGCCACCATCCAGAGAAGGCAAAGAAAGAGCTAGACATCTTTGGGATGAATTCAGCTGATGAAAGCACAAGGAGGTGAGGGAGGACAAAGAGTATTAAACGCTCACCGATTTGTAAGTCTTTTCAGATTGAGAGTATAGATACCATTATTAGCTTATCTGCCAACAAAATTTGGATCACGGATCCATGACTGTTCCAAGCCAGTCTGCCCAGTTGGAATGGACCGATCCTTCCAAGTCATGTGTCGATCATGGCATCATATGGAAAACCTTTGAATGGATTTTATAGTCAGAGAGCTTCTTGGAGCCACTTGACTATTGCCACTTAAAGACAACTTAAGTTCTGTCAAATGTAGTGTGACTAAGGAAGCACAACAGAAGCTAGTTATAACTTGGGGTGTTGAGTTCCACGGCCAGCTGTTCCTGGATTTCCTTGCCAGGGACATTTAGTCTCTTTGTGTCTTCAAGTCTATAGTGGGGCCAAGAGAAGTGATGCTCTTTGTAGAAGCATAGATCCATGACCAGATGTGAAGTGCCCTGAAATGCCAAGTGAGGGTTCATTGAGTCCTCTCTGTACTTAAGAATATCCACTTAGTGGACAGCTGTGTGTAGGATGCTAAATGTTGTTTTCATCAACAACATCATAGAGAGCTTTTGTCACTGATCTGTTGGAAGGGGATGATTGGGTTACATTTACTTTTATGTTTTTTACAGCTATGTCATTTTATCCTTTGAAAACAATGGGGATTATATGGACATGAAGCAAGCTGATACCACACAGTATGTTCCTATGCTGGAAAGGAAACAGGGCTCAAAATATTCAGATATTCAAAGATCGATGTATGACCGACCAGCATCATACAAGAAGAAATCTGTATCAGGTAAATGGGAAAAGGCCCTTCTGCAGTTTACTTTGAATATAGTCATCTTCCTATATATAAATGGCAGCTTTTTGGCTAAATGATCACCTTGGTTAGGAGTAGTGATGATTAGCTTTCATTATTTGATCTTAACTGAATTGGATCTCAGTTTTCTCATCCATTAAAATGGATAATACAAATTCAAAAAAAAAAAAAAAAAGGATACTATAATACTGACATGCTCCAGTAAATTTTAAACATAATAAAAAACACTCAGGATTTTTAGATGTTATGCTCTAATAATAAATATTAATTATTTTTGTATATTTATATGATATTTAAAAGTTTACAAAATGCTTCATATACATCTCTTCATTTGAGCCTCATGTAGATGTCTATATTTGTAAAATTTGCAAGACAATATACCCACATAATATTTTCTATTTCTCCACTTTCACAAACTTGACTGCTGGATGCCAAATGGTTGAATTTATAACCCCCTTTTAAAAATGACTCTAGGATACTGATGGAGGCCAGCACTTCCTTCTCTGTGCTTCCAAGGCAGAGCTGGTAGTCCTGGCTCTTAGTGTTAGGAGAACCTGAGTCACTCTAAATCCTAGACTAAGTTGGCAGTGAGAGCCTGCTTTTACAGAGTTTACTTCGCCAGCCGAAATCAGTACATGGCTGGAGTTTTCTTTTCTCATTCCTGAAAAATTTCAATGGAGGATTAGGAACTGTTGACACAGTTCTTTCTCCTCCTTCCTTGAAAATTCTGAGAATATTCCAATTCATACTAGCTGGAAAAAAATGATAAATTTCAACCACACCAAAACTTAACACAGATCTGAGGGTTGCTATCATTTCTAAATTGGTATTTGATTTTTTTTTTTTTTAACAAAATATGGGAAGAGGAAGATATGAACCAAATACCATGAAAATAGCACTTTTAGTTTGTAGTGTTTTTCTGCCTGGAAACTTGTCTTCATAGGGGGTAATTATATATTTCCTTTCTGTCTTTTTTTTTGAGGGGTAAGACTAATTGGGAAGGATTTGACAACCAAGACTGAAGAAGAAGAAATTTGGGAATTGGATATTAAACATTTTTAGGATGTCAATTTAGCCTCTTTTTTTCCCCCTGAGGCATTTGGGGTTAAGTGACTTGCCCAGGGTCACACAGCTAGGAAATGTTAAGTGTCTGAGACCAGATTTGAACCCGGGTCCTCCTGAATTCAAGGCTGGTGCTCTATCCACTGCATCACGTAGTTGCCCAGTAACTTAGTCTTTCTTAAGAGGAACTTTAGATTGACCCATGTAACTAGGAGACATTTCTGTAGTGACTTTCTCTAAGAGGGAATCTAAGTATTCTTTCTGCAGGAAGAATATCTTCCTTTATCTCTGTTACTTAGCCTATTTAGTCATTGAAATTGTCCCTAATAGTTTCACTTATATCATGACAGATCCAGAAGTCAAAAACCTCCTTTCAGATGACGGCTCCGAAGGTCTCAGTCTTTTGGATCTGTTGAGCTTCACTTACCAAGTTGCCCGAGGAATGGAGTTTTTGGCTTCAAAAAATGTAAGTATCTTCAAGAGAACAGGCTACATCCAATGAGTATCCAGTCCTGAGGTGGGGATAGAGGTGAGCCTTTGGGGGAAGGGCAAAGAGAATCCAGATAAAAGAAGTTATTATTTTTTTTTTCCTATAGAGAGAAAGCTACTATACAGATTAAGGTGCAGGTAGAAAGGGCATTCTTGATCTGTGGATCTCCCATTAATTTTTATAGTTATCTCACTCATCCCCATTGATCTCAGCTCTATGATGAAAACCACAGTAAGTTGAGGCTCCTCTGGATTTCTTTGACATAGCAAATAGTTTTTTTTTTTTTTTTTGCTGGGGCAATTGGGGTTAAGTGACTTGCCCACAGTCACACAGCTACAAAGTGTTAAGTGTCTGAGACCAGATTTGAACTCAGGTCTTCCTGACTTTAGGGCTGGTGCTCTATCCACTGCAACACCTTGCTGCCCTAGCCTTTTTTTTTTTTTTTTTTTTTTTTTTTTTTAAGTTAGGGGGATGGTTAGAATTGAGAAGAAAGTAGTAATATTCTTAGCTCATTTTCATAAGCCAAACCTTTCATGATGAACCTGTTTTTACAGTGTGTTCACCGTGACCTGGCAGCTCGCAATGTGCTTCTGGCTCAAGGAAAAATCGTGAAGATCTGTGACTTTGGCCTGGCCAGAGACATCATGCATGATTCCAACTATGTGTCCAAGGGCAGTGTAAGTATCTGGTCCATAAATTGGTCTCTCCCTTTTTCTTTAGAAATTGCCAGAATACAGATCCCAGCTCTTCAGGACAACTAAAGATAGTGATTTCATGTTGGAAATAGAGTTCCCTTGGGCAAAGCAGAATGGACTAAGACATGACTTTATGCCATGATCTGTTCATTTCTGTCATGTTCACAAATGACTTCATTCTTATAGCTAAGCAGGTTCTCTGGCAATTCATGTGGATGGTGCTGTGCCAAAAACCATGGATAGAGGATGTCATTTTGTTTCTGCAGCCATATATTATCTATTCAAATAGAATAGAGAAAGTCCTTGGCTAAAACAGATGCCTTGCAAATTAATTATTTTTGAAGAAGAATTAACATTACATGGGGAAAAATTCTCAGCTGCCTATCAAAATTTTGAGTTTTCATCATAACTTTTAATAGTACCCATCTTACTTTGGGCAAGCCCTGTTTGCATCTTGGTCTTCTCATCCTTGAAAGGATAAATTATACTAGATGATCTCTGAGATCTCTAATTTGTGATTATTTTAGGGTTAGGATATTTGTCTGAAGAGAGCACACAACATTTGGCACAGTGACTCAATGTAATTTGGTTTTCTGGTGCAACAGTCTGGAAACTACAATTCCAACTTTGATTTTGGATAAGTCATTTGACTTTTGTAGAGTTTATATTTTCCTTGTGATCTAATGAAAATAATGGTCTGTGTCGTTAAACCGTCCCCTCCCCCAACAACATTAAGGAGAATTAGTAAGATAACATAGAAACTTTGATGTCTTTAGTGGGATCCATTCAGGAGACCAGATCATTCCTATACAATTAGGTTCTCATATTACCAAGAGTCCTCAATGCTCCCTCTGACCCTTCTCTAAAAGTACAAAAGTAAATCTGGTATATAAATGCACCTACAATCTCTGCTATTTGAGGCTGAGGCTGGTGGATTTCTTGAGCTTAAGAGCTGTGCTACAATGGGCTAAATCAGTTGGCTGCTGTTTACCCAGAAGTCCTTGGGTATATTGCCAGTTGCTCAGTTTTCTCATTTTAGGCTCAAATCTGTCATTGGGGATTTTTTTCCTTTGGAGAAAGGAGTTAAGGGTGAAGAGTAGATATAGTATACCCCAAAACTCAGACCTTTTTTTGATGTTTGATCATTTTTGCAAAAATGTTTTTTTTAATATAAGAATTATTATTACAAAAGATGAATTTCTGGGAGGATGAAAGGAGAGGAATATATAGGTATAAAAGCAAAAAACAAAAATTCCCTTTCCCCCCCAAAAGAAAACCAAACCCTAGCAACTTTAAAAAAGGGAATGAAAGTTGGGGAAATTAAGGATTCTCCAAAATGAATTCTTTGCAGCAGAAAGTACATTTCTCAGAGTCTTAACTGGTTATAGGGCTAGGATTATTTTTAAAATTCTCAAAGAACCCAACAAAAAAGAAATCTTGTTTCTATTATTGCCCTTTATTTTCATCTGTGGTAGTAAAAACATTGTATTGTCTTGTGATTTGATTTTTTTTTTTTTTTAAATATGTATAAATCTCTTTCCTTTGCCTTTCTTTGATACAGACTTTTCTGCCAGTGAAGTGGATGGCTCCTGAAAGTATCTTTGACAATCTGTATACCACGCTGAGCGACGTCTGGTCTTATGGCATCCTGCTGTGGGAGATTTTTTCCCTTGGTATGTGCCTGAAACAACTCATTAATGAACTTGTACTTGCAAGTATTCCTTCTGTCCTTGAGGCAGTTCAGCAGGGAAATGTCAGGGTGTTACAAATACAAGATGGCAGATCGTGATAAATCAGAACGAAGGTTGTCTTCTGAGGCCATTTCACAAGGAATGGGTCCACGGGTTCATCCATCAGAAAAAGAAGCGACTTATTCCTCCGCTTACCCCCAGATCATTAAAGATACCAGATAGATTCTCATTTCTGTACACTGTGTTCCTGACATAGTGTCTCCTAATCAGATTTGTAGGAGACTGTTTTTAGCAATAATGTGTGAAAAGATGCCCTCACTTTCCCCCTAGTTTTCCCCCTTTTGTAGTATATACTCACCATATCAATTCACCACTTATCTTTTGGCTCTTGATTTTTAAATTAAGTGGGGATCTTATGGGGATAATGATTTCTTACTTTCTTTGTAGGACACTGAAACAGTTCTAGAGCTTAAACGGAACCCCAGAGGTCACATAGTTAAATCTTCTCATTTTATAGATGAGGAAACAGTTCCAAGCAGTGCCCATGGTCACCCAGTGAGCGATTAGAACTTAAGTCTTTTGATCCCTAGCCAATTCTGGAATAGCAGGGAAATGGAGAATGAAGGTTTTGATTCCCTTTTCTCTTCAATATTTTGCAGTAAATGCTTCTCAGTCAGTAAATACAGGATTTTTGACATGAGCCCAGAACTGTACAGTTGACCACAAAGAGATACAATTTAGATAAGACTAAGCTGCATGAAAGAAATATTTAAGAGGCTAATGCTACACTCAATGATACAATAAACATTAAGTACTTACTGTGTTAGACTATGTTCAGTGCTTGAGTTACTAAGGCAGAAATAAATAGTCTCTGTTCTCAAGAGCTTGCTTTCTGTCAGTGATTTAAAAGGATTTCAAAACGGAAGGAAGAAATGTAGGTTGAAATAATCATAGACCATTTGAACTGGCTCCTTGAAAGGCAAGTGTTGTAAAAAAGGTAGAATTTCTTACAGATTCTCTTGTTGTTCTAATAGAATTGTGAAAAAAAAAAGTTTTCTTTTCAAAGCCTTAGTTGCCCAAATTTCCCTTCTTCTCTTATATAATACATGGTAGCATCTCACAATGCCAGTTTATTTTGGATAATCTGGGAAGCACAGCTGTGTCTACACACAAAAATGGACAACTGAGGCAGTATTGAAACCTTTCAAAGCTTAAATCCTAGTTTTTCTTCAAATACTTTTAAGGTTTTAGGTGAAAATGTTTTGTTTTGTTTTTCCTCTCCTTTATTCAAATTATTTTCTTAGTTCTTTATTTGATTCTACAAATATAAACCACACAATTCAACAATGTTGGTGTTCCTTTCAAAATGGTTACCATTAGAACACTGCCTGCAGACATGATTTCTTTTTTGTCTTTGCTTTTTCAGTTTTTAAGGGTTATTCAAGTCAGAACAGCCATAATCATTACTGAGTTACAAAGTGGGTATCAGTAACCATGTGGACTGATAGCTTGATATTATCAGAACTCTCTGTCCAGGCCAGTGCAGACAAGATGGAGAGGGCTGGAGCTCTCTTGGTTTCTTTCTTACTCATTCTTTCATATCTGAAAAGTCAAATGTTATGTTTCTCCCTTTCCTTACATACTTTCCTGGTCAGTAGAAGGAGCCATGATCAGGTCTTGTGGGATGAAATCCAGGTCTCATTGGCAATCCCAAAGGGCTCGTGCCAAGCCCAAACAGGGACATCATTTGATTTACTGTCCAAGTTAGCAGCAACTTAGAAAATCTTTAGGACCATTTCTATTGGCTAGGTCACTAAAGCCATTTTTTTTTCTGTTGTTTCTGTTAACAAGTGAGCTTTTTATTTAAAAATATGAATGGTGTTCTAGTTATGGTACAGGAACACATTACTTCAATAAGGATTTTTTTTTTTTTTTTAAGAGTGGGCATTTGAATTAATTCCAAATAGTTTAGAATTTGATCAGTTATATTCCCAGTTTAGACCTAGCACCACCAGTGTGATAAATTGTGTAAGTACCAATGTTTCCTACAGTGCTTAAATGAATACCCTTAATCCTTGTTTGGTAATGTTATTTTGGGGATGTTTTTGTGTTTAGGAGGCACACCCTATCCTGGAATGATGGTGGATTCTACTTTCTATAATAAAATCAAAAGTGGATACCGCATGGCCAAGCCAGACCACGCCACCAGTGAAGTGTAAGCTTTCTCTGAATCTGTGGTTGGGTGTGTCTTGCCTGTGGGGATGCAACCAGGGTGGGGACTGGCTCTGTTCCTTCTTTTCACACTGGTTTCCATTCCTTCTTTAGTTATGAGATCATGGTGAAGTGCTGGAACAGTGAGCCCGAGAAGAGACCTTCCTTCTACCACCTGAGTGAGATTGTGGAAAACCTGCTTCCTGGGCAGTATAAGAAGGTTTGTCTCTCAGAAATCTGGGCAGGCTACGAGTGGGTCTCCTTGGGGATTGGGGAAGGAGGGAAATTCAAGCAAGCACAATGATAACTGACATTTTATAATGTTTTAAGGTTTGTAAAGCCCCTTGGCTATATTGTCTCATTTGGCCTTCCTAACCACAGTGGGAAAAGTGCAAGGTATAGGGTCACAGAACCTGGCTTTAGATCACTTATAACCTTGGTGACCTTGGGAAAAACTTTTAACCCATCTCTAAGCTTTTGATGCCTCATCTAAAAATAAGGAGGTTTCAATAGGATCAGGACTTCTTAAATTTTTTCCACTTGTGATCCTTCTCCCCCTTTTTTAATTAAAACTTTTTATTTTCAAAATATATACATGGATAATTTTCAACATTCACCCTTACAAACTCTTGTGTTCTAAATTTTTTCCTCTCTTCCTCTCACCCCTTTCTTAGATGGCAAGTAATCCAATACATATTAAGCATGTGTAATTCTTCTATACATATTTCCATAAATATCATGATCCTTTTTTTAATTAAAGCTTTTTATTTTCAAAACATATGCATGGATAATTTTTCAACATTGATCCTTGCATAGCCTTGCGTTCCAAATTTTTCCCTCCTTCCCCTCACCTCTTCCCCAGATGGCAAATAATCTAATATATATTAAACATGTTAAAATATTTGTTAAATTCAATATGTATATACATATTTACACAATTATTTTGCTGCACAAGAAAAATCAGATCAAAAAAGAAAAAAAATGAAAAAGAAAACAAAATGCAAGTGAATAATAAAAAGAGTGAGAATGTTATGTTGTGGTCCATACTTAGTTCCCACAATCCTCTCTCTGGGTGCAGATGTCTCTCTTCATCACAAGATCATTGGAACTGGCCTCAATCACCTCATTTTTGGAAAAGGTCACGTCCATCAGAATTGAGATGATCTTTTTTTAATTGAGAAATTTTCCCATGACTCTGGGTATATGTGTATATAAAATAGGTAAACAAATCAAACATTTACTGATAACATCATCATTTCATGACCCCCACATTCAGTTATATGACTTTATGAGGTCATGATCCAAGTTTAAGATATAGATGATTTCTTAGAAAGTCCCTTCCAGCTATAGACCCACAGTTCTTAGAAGTAAACATCATAGGTGCTATTTTCTCCATTTAATTCATGAGAATAGCTAAGGCTCGATGGTTTGCCCATGGTCATACAGCCAGCAAGTATCTGAGGTATATTAAACTCCAGTTCTTTCTGACTTCCAAATCCAATTTTTTAATCACAACACTGATTACATTTTTACATTTTTAAAGCAATTATTATGTATAAAGTTTGAAGGGCAGAAAAGTAGGGGAGAGTCCAGGGGTACGGTTCCTACTGGCGTGATAATAGAATAAATGGTGACAAGGGAAGAAGCATCTGGATTCAGAGGATACTCTCAGGTCTCAGGTGGAAAGCAGAATTTCCCATTTCCTGCAGGATTCCTTTTTCATCTTTTCTCCTTCTGTTAGCAGCACCTGTAAGTGCTTTATTCCCCAGATGTTTTGTGAATATTTGAAAGGACAATGTTGTTAACCATCTCAGAGCAGCCACACTTCATTAAATGGCTAAGCTGAATTCACTTAAATCCATGTAAAACTGGTTTTTACCAAATGTCTTGGAGGGTACTATCCATGGCTTGCTGTTACCACAGCCAGCTTTGTCCAAAGTAGCAAATGCAAATTGCATGGAAGAGTCATGCTATTTACATGAAAGAAACATTCTCTTCATGAGTTCTGAGGCAGAATTCATAAATACTTATTCAGTCATCTCCTTTAATTTCATTATCCAACTTTGGGGTTCTTCATACTCTTTATCCTTTGACCCAGTTATCTAGCCATTCATGTACTGAAAATTCCAGTCACCTTTAAACAAGCCCTTTTGCTGATCAGAATTTCCATTGGAGGATGATTAGGGGATTAAGAAAGGGAAGAACCTAGGATAGGTCTGTACTACTATTGGCTACTAGTTCAACTAGAACTATGATGAGGTCAGAAGTTGAAACTGTTGTCCAGAAGGAACCCGTACTTAGCCAGGGAATCTGGGACCATTTCCTGATAGAATTCTACTTCTGACATCCTTGAAAATTTAGGAGTGATTGCCAGAAGGAGGATTTTGGAGGAGCTAAGAGCATAAAGAAGTACTATCACTTTTCATTTCTATTGGGAATTCCCAAGTCATGGAAGGGAATCATTGTCTTGGTAGAAGGCATTCTCCCCATAACATTAGGGACCCTCAGTGAAGAGAAGTGAGGGTGTGGTGGCAGGAAGTCATCAAGATCTACCAATGGAGATCTCATGATCCAGTAGATGGAAGTCTTTTTTTTTTTTTTTTTAAACTTCATTTTAGGGCAACTTTGTTTCTTTCTGATCTATACTCTGTATCATTAACCTTTGATTCTACCTTATTAATCATTAGTGACAAATGAATTTGAAAGATTGTTTTTTTAGTTTATTTATTCTTGATTCTATTTTATTTCTACCTGAGTAGAAATACCCAGAAATACATGCAGTGGGTAGAGCACTGGACCTGGAGTTAGGAAGACCTAAATCCAAATATGACCAAAGACTCTTACTGGTTGATTCTAAGCAAATCACTTAACCTCTGTCTGCCTGTTATCTCAACTATAAAATGGGAATCACTCACAAGGTTGTAGAGGAGGATCAGAGGAGATAATGTTTGTCAAGGGGTTAGCACATAATGGGTGCTTCATAAATGATCATTTTCTTCCCTCTCTATTTCCTCTTTTTGCAGTTAAGTCAGCAGCATCTGAGTAATGATATGCAATTGTTGTTTTCAGAGTTATGAGAAAATCCACCTGGACTTCCTGAAGAGTGACCATCCTGCTGTTGCTCGCATGAGAGTGGAGTGTGATAATACTTACATTGGCGTCACCTACAAAAATGAGGATAAGATGAAGGACTGGGAAGGCAGCTATGATGAACAACGGTTGAGTGCTGACAGTGGCTACATCATCCCTCTGCCTGACATTGACCCTATCCCTGAAGATGACCTAGGCAAGAGAAACAGACACAGGTAGGTGTCCCTCCATGGACCATATGATTGGATTTTGACTTAAGGAGGGTGAAAGAAGATAAGAGACAGAGGCCATTTCTTCCAACCCATTCATTTTGCAGATGAAGAAACTGAGGCCCAGAGGAAGGAAATGGCTTATCCAGCCATATTCTACATACCTAACCACCTAGAAATTGATGATCTTTGTTTCTAGCTTCATTATTATTATTATTATTTCAGGGGAGGGAGGTATTGGTAAATCAGGGATGTGCAGCACATGTATAGCGAGTCATTGGGGAGTCCCAGTGACTGGAACAGAGACTACTGATCACCAGCTGTTGAGTCCCAGTGCTCTGCCTTCTTGTTGTCTTCCTTTGGGATGGGCCAATTCTCATTTTCATTTCTACCAGAGCTAAGCAGGGTAGTTGGAGAATTTACTGAAATGGATCGATCACTATGGCAACTTGTTTAGAAGCCATGAAGAAAAGTTTAGAAAGAAGAAGTAAATAGAATGTGTAAAATACTTTGGAGATTGCCTGCCATTTTATTTATTTGTATAATCCCTATTCTTAATCATTACATCATGATAGGTAATTAGCAGTTTATTATGCTTTTTGATAAATGCTAATCCAACTGGGCAGCCAGTGTAGTAATAACAAATTTTGGAAGGGCACACCCTATATATCCATAACCCAGCAGGTTTGGATGTAAGCCTCAGTTTTCCTTATTCTTGGTCTTCCCCAGTTCCCAGACATCTGAGGAAAGTGCCATTGAGACAGGTTCCAGCAGCTCCACCTTCATCAAGAGAGAGGATGAAACCATTGAGGACATCGATATGATGGATGATATTGGGATAGACTCCTCAGACTTGGTTGAAGACAGCTTCCTGTAATGGTCAAGGATCTAATGGATGTATTCCATTTCTGGAAAGAGAGGTACTCACCATTCGGTCTAAAGACTTGAACACCTTTCAGAAAACCACTTTATTGCAATGCAAATGATGCAAGGAGATTCAATTTTTTTTTAAAAAAAGAGAACCTCCCAGTAAAGAGCCCAAGGACCATTGTGAATACGAATGCGTGAGTTATATTGGAATGGACCTTTTCAGTGTTGCTCCTTGCAATACTTTGATAGCATCTCAGTATTGATCGCCGAGTTTCTTTTTACCAGATGGATGGATAAAAAGGAAAGGCAGTGCAACACCCACTTTGTGGTTCAAGGGCATTTGGTGACTCTGATGAACAGAATTTTCATTGCATCATGATGCCATCCTTGTAATTATGTAAATAAGTATCTGAGGATGTGTTTAGATTTGTATTGAATATATTCTCTGGACTTCAGAAGAGACCACTTAAAACATTTATGTACTTCCTCCTGTGTCAGTTGCTGTTGGGCTACCATGGAAGTACGTGCAAAACCACTTTTGAAACTTAAAGGAAACCGGTACTATAGCATGTTACCTTTTTTAATGTTGAATAATAAAGAAGAAAGATAATCATTAACAAACCTTCTTTTGATAGAACTGGGCTGTTTAGAAGCCTAACAAGTCTTTTACATATTGCTAACTATGTTAATAATAATACGACTACTGTCATCAGTAATTCTAAACATGTAATTTAGAACACATTTCCCTTCAGAGAAAGCACAATCCGGAAACATCAAGAGTAATTCAACAATGAGAATCATCAGCTGTATTAAATAGGTAATGAATTTATTGAGTTTGGGGCATTTATACTGAATAACCTCTGGCTATATAAAATAATAGCAGTAGCAGATTAAAGTTAGTTAAACATAGAAGAAAAAACTATGTAGCATCACCCAGGCAGTTTCAAGTTCTGGGTTTTTGTTCTTTGTAAAATCATGTACTGAAGCGATTATCTAATCAATTGTACTAAAAAAAAAATAACCCCTTGAAGTAATGAAACTTGTAAAGCAGTAAATGTTCCCCCTATGTAAATTTATGCTTGGCCAGCCTTTTAATGGAATATACATCATCAGTAACAGAGATTCTGACTGCTGTCATTCTGACATCCCCAGAATCAAAATGTTAATCAGATGGAGTCTTAAAGCCCTGAATAGAACTGGAAAAGGATCTAAAACCCCTCAGCCTTCTATAGCATTGCTGGTTGAGGGACTGTATTATGCATCAGATTATAGAAAGTTGATTTAAGGGTGAATGTGAGCTTCTTTAGAGCAGAAACGTGTGTGTGTGTGTGTGTGTGTGTGTGTGTGTGTGTGTGTGTATCCCTGATGTGTAGCACAATGCATTGCACATAGTAGGTGCCTGATAAATGTTAAATTGAATTGAATTGAGGAATGGGAAAAAAAAAACAAGAACCTGAAATTTGAAATTTGACTAATAGCCAAATAAAAGGGCTGACTTTGGAAGTTTTAATCTCAGATTATTATATCAAGTATCTGGCAAATTATATAGTTCTTCTGTATTAGCTGATGTCAAGAAAACTAACTTGTAGGGTTTTTCCCCGAGTTTCCAGTGGTCTATTTACTTCTTCCCTCTAAAGCAGTTACTATGATTAGGCCTCAGATTAATAAAGACATGGCAAAATGAAGCCATTTATAGTCGCTTGACATGGATAAACCAATTCAACATTTTAAATATGATGGTCAGTTCTATTTTTTTTTCAAAGTCATTTTGGAATAAGTAGATTCATTTTTTTGTTACAAAAAAAGTTAATATTTAAACTATTTGAACCTGTTATGTGTATTGGCTGAGACCATATGAAGGAAACATAGCTTGTGGTGATTTGATGACAAATTATGTAAGCAACAGCTAGGTACCTGATTGATGTCTACTGTCAGCATCAGCCTTTCCCTTCTTGGAGACTCTTCCTAGTTTGAATCCTGAGCCTACGGAGGCCTGCTAAAAAGAACCAGTCTGACTTGAAATGCATTTGTGTTTCCAGAATCACAGTTCAAGCCTTCTCTGTTTAGCAACCAGTCACTCATTCTCATGTAGTCTTCTTCCAATGATGCTTTTCTGTTTTTGCTCTGCACCTACAATCATGTCTTCTGGCAAAATATATTGAGCTCTTAGATCGGTGGCCCCTGGTCCCATTTGTCAAAAGCTTAGCCCCTGGGCTACAATTTCCGATTTGTGGCTTGGAACAATATTTTGTTGTGTGTGTTTTCAAAGTATTGCAAGTTTGTATGTTTGTTTTGTTATGGCTTCCTTGTGAGAAGCCACCAGAAGGAAAATCGCCAATCCTATCAGCTCTCCGTTTGTATGATGACAATCAAAAGCTAGCCTAAGAAATGCGACTTGTGAGTTTTTAAAGGTCAATGATTTCCTTAAAATGTGGTCTGACAACTTGTACAAAATGGTCCTGTTTTGTGAAGAGGGACGTAAGATAAGGTGATGTTATACATCCATATGTATATATGTATTTCTATATAGACGGAGAATACTGCCAAAACATTTATGACAAGCTGTATCACTGCCTTTGTTTATATTTTTTGACTGTGATATACCCCACAGGCACGTTAACTGTTGCACTTTTGAATGTCCAAAAATTATATTTTAGAATAATAAAAAAAAGTTCTTTCCAAAAGAATGGCGTGGTGTATTATGTGAGGAGGGCAAACTTGATTAGGAGAAACTACCAGTATAAAATGCAATACAAATGCCCCATTTTTATTGTTTTAAAATGTACAAATTCAGATCTTTATATTTCAATAAATGATATATAATTTAAAGCTATGCTGAAAGTCTAGCTTCATTTTTCTAAAGCAAACCACATAAATTATAAAATAATGCATTAAACTTTAGAGGTAATGGGATTGTTCAGATTGGGTGCTGGACTTGGAGTTAAGAATCAATCAACAAACACTTATTAAGTATCTGCTGTGTACCAGGCACTGTGCTGGGTATAATGAATGAAATAGTTTCTATGTGAAAGACCTTGACAAGGAGACCTGTGTTCAAATCCCACCTCTAACATTTATTAGCTATGATCACTGACCAAATCATTTAATGTCTAGGACTTGTAAAAGGGTTAATCCATCATCTTTTGTATATATTAACATTAGTGGTAAAAAAAAAAAAAAAACATCTTAATTTTAACTAGGCTTTAAAATAATTTTTCCAAAATTGAATAGAAACCTATTCAGCTACATGAATTTAAAGTTAGATGGTTTGAATGATTAAGGACTGTAAAGATTTTTCTCTCAGCCTAGAGTTTCAAGTTTCTGATATTTGGGGGTGCACTCTGATCCATCTCCTGTGAATTGAGCCATTTCCAAAAAAAACAATTAGGCCTAAAAATCAAATACAATTTAACTTTCCTAAGAAGAGTCTCTCATCTTGATGAAAACTCCATTTCAGGCATCTCTTTAGGGAT
Source organism: Sminthopsis crassicaudata (assembly GCF_048593235.1). Lineage (NCBI taxonomy): Eukaryota > Metazoa > Chordata > Mammalia > Dasyuromorphia > Dasyuridae > Sminthopsis > Sminthopsis crassicaudata. The sequence continues at coordinate 39,909,800 of NC_133622.1, forward strand.
AGCAAAATGTTAGAAATAACTTACTATCATAAGGCAGCAGAATTAGTGTGGTCAAAAGAATGTTGGACTTGGCAGTCAAGACTTGGAGCTTCAGGTTAAAATCCCAGCTCCCCTGGGCACTATCACTAAACCCACTACCCCTATAAAGCAGGGCCAGTAATTGGATGGCTTACCTATTTCAGAGCTGTGAAGGGAGAGCTGAAATAACTTACTCTGTCATGTCTCATTTAGTCACATATATAGGAAGCTAGATGAGGCATATATAACTTACTATCATATATAAATCTGAATTATATGAAATTCTTGATTACTTATGAGTAGATTTCTTATTTTATATTTAGGGCATTTCCCCAGCTGCAAGAACCACAGCTGACCAAGAAGATGATTATGTGAATATCTAGACGTGGATCTGGGTGTCCTACAATATTCCAAAATCAAATAACAAATGATTTGGATTATATGGGTTTTTGAAATTATATATGCCTCATCTAGCTTCCTATATATGTGACTAAATGAGACATGACCATATTGTTCATCAAATCCAAAAGCCCTCATTTTTGTAACTCATTTTTGTAACAAGACTTGTTCTACAGATAGAATAAATAGTCTGTGGGTCAGATCCTGCCCTTTACAGCCAGGAAGATCCCAACAGTAGAAGTGATGTGATAAGGAACCCTGTAAAGAAGTCTCATTGGCCCATTATCGACAGAAACAATAGCTCATTTACATTTATAAAATTGTTGATCCAGGGCTAGAAGGTACCTTTGAGGATAATCTAGTCTAACTGCCTTATAGATGAGTCAGTAAGACCCAGAGAAATTCCTGAGGCCTCCCAGGGATTTGGATCTCTAAGCCTGACTGTAAATCTTGCTTTCTTTCTGCTCAATCAGTACTGAATGAGCTTCAGCTTCTGTCAACTTAGTTTTCCAGGAATTTTCAGTGAGATTCTTTTGGCTCAATTCAGATGCCTACCTGCTCCTCTTGGACTGACACTTTGGTAACATGTTTTCTAGTCCACTGATCGCAATACTTCAAGCTTTTATACTTCATTTAACTTCCTCAGACAGCTTTCACATCAATTAGCACATTAAATCCTTCAAGAAGGACCATCTCCAGTGGTGCTGATCTACATCTTGCCATTGGATCCAGATGGCTCTGGAGGAAGATGTGAGGCTGGTGACTTTGCTCACTTAAATCCCATTCCCTTGCATGTCATGGCATCATAAATCCAATTCACTTGTGTGATCCTTTTAGAGAATGAAGGATAAAGAACAACAAAGAATCCTTTAGGACAGATGGGGTGGGTCATGTACAGGTGAAGAAACTGAGACATTGACATGTTAAGTCAGCTGCCATTGGGAGTGCTACTAATAGAACTGAATTAGAATTGAAATCCTCTGATTCAGTTCTGTAATTAATAATTTTCCTTCTATGGCAAATGGAAGGAAGGAGACACTTGGGAAGGTTGCACCTCGGGCCTCAGAAAACAAAGTTCTGGGTATCTGTTGCTGTAGATCCTAGAACTTACTAGGACCAGTGTTGAGAAGACCACTAGGGCAACAGCTGGACAGTCTCACCCACTCAAGTGTAGTCATGGGGTAGCAAAGGATGGCCCATTCCTAGATCTTTTTTTTTTTTTTTTAATTATAGTGTTTTATTTTCAAAACATATGCATGTGTAATTTTTCAACATTGACCCTTGCAAAACTTTCGGTTCCAATTTTCCCCCTCCTTCCTTCCACCCCCTCCCCTAGATGGCAGGTAGTCCCATACATGTTAAATATGTTAAACTATATGTTAAATACAATATATGTATATGCATTTATAGAGTTATCTTGTTGCACAAGAAAAATCATTCCTAGACCTTTATAATGTCATAGACCTTTTGGGCACTCTGATGAAACCCATAGACCCATTCTCAGGATTGGAAGAAATGATAAATTTCGTTTTTGTTTTTGTTTTTTTTTTTAATTTTTTTATTTTTTTTTGAGGCTGGGGTTAAGAAACTTGCCCAGGGTCACACAGCTAGTAAGTGTGAAGTGGCTGAGATCATATTTGAACTCCGGTCCTCCTGAATTCAGGGCTGGTGCTCTCTCCACTGCGCCACCTAGCTGCCCCAGAAATGATAAATTTCTATTAGAGTTTAGAAAAGATGTGGACCATGATGACAAATTAAGAACCTCTGACCTCAAGAGAGATCTTGAAATTCCTGAAACTTCACCTTTTGGAAGGTGAGAAGCAGAGCCATGGGATGGAGGTCAGGAGGAGGTCATAGAAATGGTGGTGATTTTGATCTCACCAAGTAACCAGATCATGGCTGCCCTGTGATTTGTTGGCCACCGGTCTAGAAGAGCAACTTGTGAGTTGATGATGGTAGCTCTGGGTAAAGGTGAAGGAGGAACTGATCACCCCTGATCATTGCTCCATCGTGAAGTCTATTAACTGCCCAGTAACTGGTGACTGTCCAGAGTCATGAAGCTACTTGCCCAGCTGAGGTGTAATTAGAAGCCACATCTTCTTGATTCCATGCTCAGCTTTCTATCCATTAAGGGGCTATAATGATATTCATTGCTCAAAAGGAAGTCGCTTTGCTTATCGATTTATTCCCCAAGTAGGAAGCAATTGGCCAGTCTGCCTGAAGAGGAACTATTCAACATTTCTGTAATGAGAACCTTTGCTTTTCAGAATAATAACAATAGTCACAATCACAGGCTTTATTACTTTAATAGCTATATGCTCCATAAAGTACAGCTCAAGGAAATGGCTTAAAATATGTGAACTCATCACAAGCCAGACAATTTTCCCCAGGATAATCAGTGTAATAGAAATGCTTCATCTCATTCACCCAAGATAAAATCCAGCCACATTGTTACAGCAAAATTAATATACTGTGTTCATAACGGATACATTTATTTTTTTTCACAAACACAGAATATGGGAAAATACATATGTGGTCTTAATTAGCGAACTATAACATTCTGTTCCACCCATAAATAGCACCCATGCACTGATGAATAATGAATACATTATCCAAAATGTATTCCTAAATTGCTAACGTTTCCGTCACCAACAGTTTCCCTTACATATAAAGTTGATAGAGATATTAAGAATATGTGGTCTCACATGGCACGGGGAGCTTATTTGCTCCATGTTTCTGGTTTGTGGGCTAATTGGACTTTTAAAAAAATTCTCCACATTATCCTAGCAGATGGTATTTTGCTATATCATTATTCATGGATATTAATGACTTCCCTCTGCAGCATGTGGATGCTGTCTATTTTGAATTTCATTACATTTCATGCCGACTGTTCCAAGTAGAATTGGTTCCAGGATTCTGTCTGGTGCCTAGGCTGAGAATTGGCTGGTTGGTCAAATGTTATACATCTGCATTAGTTAATTCTTTGAGGGGGAGGGGCTTCCTTTTTCCTTTGTCTTAGGTGCCATATTGGTTGAATAATGTACTTTGAAAATTTCATTAGGTTAGGTAAAGCTGCCTGTAATCTTTGTTGATGTGCCAGTCATCTCTAGGACCTTACATTCTTAATTTGTACTCTTTTTCTACTTTGCTTATTTGTCATATTCTGGTTGATATAGGGAGGATGGGGAGTTTACTTTCCAGATTAAAAACATAGAAGTATAATAGATAGTGATTTGGTCAGAGGAAAATGATTGTTTAACAAAAACAGTGCTCAATGGCTTTCCTATGGCTTCAAAATGTCTCTAGAATTCTTAATATATTAATATTATATAATAATATATATTATATTTTACACATAATATATATTATATATATGATAATAATAATAATAATAAAAGGGATCTGAAGGATTCTTCTGTTCAACCAATCATGTGGTATTGAAATCTACACTCTATTGCAGAGGTCAAGAATAAAGTCATGGAATTTTGTGGTTTTTCCCCCATCCTAACTTCTCACAGCCAGCCAAAAGCAAAAGGTACTAAAAGAGAATGTAAGCTTTCCCTGAAGAAACAGGGAAGTTTTCTGATTAAATTAGGATTTTGTGAAACCAGGTAAAAGAAAATCGAGAGAAAGTTGGACAGTGTCCAGTGCTACCTCAGGATGCTTAGAAAGGGTTTGGCCTTGGTTATCAGAAAGCAGTTCCTGATCAGAAAGTTGTCCCTGATTTCACATACACACTCACAAAGCACTCTTCAGATTTGTGGTCTGGTGTTTTGAGATGAAACTTGGATTATGGAAAGGTGGCAGAAACTGTAAGACCTTATCCAATTGTCAGCCTACTCTTCATTACAACATTTATAACAGTAAAGATGGGCTTGTTAAATAGGTGGGAATGGTTTGCTCAAGAGTGACATAATCTGAAATTCTGAGGGCATCAAGCAAGATTTGTAAAGGTCTTGCTGCTCCAGTCCATAACTATCAAATCTACCTTCAACATTTATCTGAAGGATGGCCCTCTTATGGGTTTTTTAAATAAAGTTTTATTCATGGTTTGTTTTTACTTCACAATCCACTCCCAATATACTCCCTGATCCCAAATGATCACTATCTTGTAAGACTGAAAACATAGTTAAATAAAACCAATCAGCACAGTGATCATATTTGATAGTATAAGCAGTATTCCACATTGATAGTCTCCTAGTCTTTTACTAAGAGGAGGGAAGTGTGTTTTATTACCTGCCATTATAATTAGTCAACATTTAGCTACCTTTAATGTTGTTAAATTTTTTTTACCTGTTCTTTTTTAAAATAAATTTTATTCATATCTTGATTGCTGTTTTTTTTTTGTCACCTGCATTTCCTACAATATTCCCTTTTCTCATTCTCAGAAAACTATCCCTCATAATAAGGTATAAAGACTAAAAAGAAACTTAATAAAACCTAAAGAACATATATTTAAGACTTTTGATTCAGTGTCCCATAATCATGATCTGCAATTTCTGTAAAGAAACAGGTGTGGGAAGTAGTGTGTGTGTGTGTGTGTGTGTGTGTGTGTGTGTGTGTGTGTGTGTGTGTGTGTGTTGCAGTGGGATGGGAAACATTTTACATTTCTCCTTGAGGGTAAAACTTGGTTATTAGAACTCTCAAGATTTACTTTCAATTGTTTTCTTCTTGTTTCCTTTTGAATTATTAGTCATTGTATATATTGCTTCCTGGTTCTTTTTATTTCACTTTGCAGCAGTTAATATGCTATTCTCTTTTGTCATTTCCTTATTTGTCATTCCTTACCTCACAATGATATTCATTAAACACAACTTGTTAAAGCTAATTCCCCAACTGATGGCTTTCCATTTGTTTCCAGTTTATAGTTTCTTCAAAAACCTGCTGCTTCAAAAAATCGGGGTATGTATTCAAATCTTTTCTGTTCTAGCTTTGATTTCTCTGGAGATATATTTTATCCAATAGTGAGGTCATAATCACTTAATTGCAAATTGTTTCTTTTGGACTCCTACACTTAATTCGAAATTGTTTCTCGAAATGGTTCTCTTGGGCTCTTGTACATGGCATAAGACTACTGGGATAGCTATGACATTTCTGACATCTGGTTCTGGACAAAGTAAAGCTTTGTTTTCTTTCTCTCTGTGTCAAGGATGCCCTTACTTTTTGCTATTTCTCAGACAGAAAAAGCTCAGTCTTCTTTTCTTTCCCCAGTCCTACAAGAAGCCCTGGCAACAGGGGCTTCACAACCCTTCTGCTGTGGAAAAGAGAAAGCTGTTCCTTACTACCCCAAGTAGCAGGGGTGGGAAAAGGTTTGCTGTTGCCAGGACTGCCCCATCCCATGCCATCTCACCACCCACTCCACTTCTATCAGAATGAAGTGATGGCAGAGTTAGCAGCAAGAAGGAGAATAACAATGTCACTTTCCCATAGCACTTGAAGATTTATCAAGCACTTTCCCTTAAATTCTAGGAAGATTAATTCAAGTATAATCATCTCTTTTGTATCTGAAGAAATTGAGACGGGAAGCATTAAACCATCTCTCCAAGGTCACATCACCATTGCTATTCAGTCACATTGATGTGACCCCATGGACATTGTCCATGGGATTTTCTTGACAAAGATGCTAAAATGGTTTGCCATTTCCTTTTTCGATGTATTTCCACTTTATTGATGCAGAACTGAGGCAACCTACAAGGACACAAAGAAAAGATGGACAATTCTGAATATAATATGTGGTATATATTATATATGCATTCTATTATTATTATTATTATAGCTTTTTATTGACAAAACAGGCATGGGTAATTTTTCAACACTGACCCTTACAAAAATTCAGTTCCAACTTTTCTCCTCCTTCCCCCCACCCCCTCCCCTAGATGACAGGTAGTCCCATACATGCTAAACATGTTAAAGTTTATATATGTATTCTTGAAATGGAAATTTATTGTTCCATATTTTGAATCCTCTCATGTTCTATTATACACTTGGCATTTTCCCTATTTTTTCTTTTTTCCATTTTGTATTTAAGTTCTAAATAAATACATTTTAAAAATAAAGTAAAGTGCATTAGACCAAAAAAACAAAAAAGAAAATAGGGGCTAAATGCCCAGGATGTGTGTGAGTATGCATGTATATGTGTATAATATATGTATGTGTGTGTATATGTATATATGTAGATACACACACACACACAATGATTTGACACAAATTTAATATAAAGACTTTTTTCACATTTGACAACTTCCCTTCTTATTCTAGTTGTATTAATATGGCCTGTAAAGAAGCTTTTTGATCTTAAGTTCCCTCTTCTGCTATAAACACATTATTATATTCATTTAATTACTTTAATCTTTTTTTAAGGTGTTTTTTTTCCCCTACTGGCTCTCTTCCCTCCCTCCCTCCCATCCTTTCTTCTCATTTGATATTCCTCTTTCTTCTCCTCTCCCTCAGCTAGTCACGTTCAATAGTTTTTAAAAATTCATTTTGTACCCCTTTCCAAAAAGGATTTCTCCTCTTCTTTTCATTAGTCAGCTTCTCTTTCTAGGCATTCTTCTCTTCTTTTCTAGACCCATTTTTTATTTCTACTGTAGATCTTCATTATCTGATTCATGAATGCTATAATTAAAGGTGTGAAGACTGAGTTAGCACCCTGGATACCTTAGAATCAGCCAGAGTCAGGATAAGCAAAAGTCCTTGGTCTTTATCCTTAGGGATAGAAGTGAAGGGAATGGACACAGGATCTCAGTGACCTTCCTTTTCCACTTCCACCTCCCAAGTGACTCTGGCTTGTCTTACTCCACCCCCTAATCCTTCCCACAATTCTCTGTATACACCAAAAAATTGAACCAGCACAGAATAGTGGGAAAGGCCATTTTCCAAGCATTTGCTAATAGAGTATTGTCCAATTGGTAGTTAGCTTTAAGTGCTAGGTTGTCTGACCTCAGAGTATCAACTCAAGAGTTTCAGCCCATCTAGGATATACTATAAGATATTTAATATGTATGGGAATGCCTGCCATCTAGGGGAGGGGGTGGAGGGAAGGAGGGGAAACATTTGGAACAGAGGGGAGTACAAGGGATAATGTTGTTAAAAAAATTACCTATGAATATGTACTGTCAAAGAAAATGTTATAATTATAAAAATTTAAAAAAAAAAAAGAGTTTCAGCCCTTTACATCTCCCGCTTTCTTTTGTTTTAGAACACAGGTGGTCACACCATTCCTGACTTCTCAGGGAGGTGAGAACCCCAAAAAGGAGGTAATCATGCCCTTCCTGACATCTCAGGAAGGGAGATGAAAAGCACCAAAGGGAAGTGGGGATTGCTAGTGGTTTTCTGGGCTGAAGAGTCTTATTAGAAACAAGTATGCACAAACCCATCAGCATGGGAGGTATTACACAAGCACATAGCAATAATGCACAGGCTATTAGTAATGACTCTCCCCACAGCCACAGTTTGGTGTAACAAACATGAATTGTACATGCAAGTAGTGATATAACAAACAATGTGAATCAACATGGTGTTGTAAAAGATTTCTAGAAGTCCTAGAGGAGGGTGTGTGTTAGGTTCTTATTAAGTGCTAAGTCAGTACTTAACAATTCTCTAATTCACATCTTTAGTTCACACCTTTAAAAGGAGTTCTGAAAAGGAGTTTACACAATCTTTAAAAGGAGCAAGTTCATTGGTTGAAGTATTTTCCACAAGCCCCTGAGTCCCCACAAGCCCATTCTCTGGGAGGATAAAAGAAGGCAACATTGGGCCTGGACAAGCAGTCTGGATTGGGGAAGGACAAGATTCAGAGGAGATTCAGAGCCAGAATTCAGGAAGAAGAAGGAGAAACTGGCTGGAGGCTCCAGAAGCATCCAAAGAAACTTGCACACAGAGAAAAGGATTCACAGAGAAAAGAAACCTCCTCCCAGAGAAGGATTACAATTGAGAGATGACAGGACTTTACATTTTGGCACCCAACATGGGGCAAGGACTTATTCTGAGCCCTTCAGAGGAGCTAGCCCAGACTTCACAGGTGTGTAAATAACACATATGCCTTCTTCAGAAGCCAAGAGATAGTCCAAAACCAATCTATTATCCATTGCTTCACATGTCAGGGAATGCAATGATCCCCACAAGTTTTTGAAGTCCTGCAACAGTCTTATCATTTCTCAGAAAATCCAATGATTCCTGAGGGCTTTTAAGTCTTACAACAATCTTATCATGTCTCAGAGAATCCAATAATTCCTGAGGGTTTTCAAGTCCTACAACAGTCTTATCATTTCTCAGAAAATCCAATGATTTCTGAAAGCTTTCAAGTTCTACAACAATCTTATTATGTCTCAGAATCCAATAATTCCTGAGGGTTTTCAAGTCCTACAATAATCTTTTCATGTCTCAGAGTATCCAATGATTCCTGAGGGTTTTGAAGTCCAACAATTTTTGATGTCCATGAGTCAAACGCCATAACTGCCAGGCTCTTTCAGTGATGGACACCACCCGATGTTTCTTGAGTCTTCTCCTTCTTTCAAGGGTCTACTCCATTTCTCTCCAATGTTCAAGGTGAATACGGCTTGTTGGCACACATTTAAATTTCTTCTCCATCTGTGGAGATTCAAACAAACCCTCTCCTCCAAGCAGTTAACCTATCTGGTCCCTTCCCTTCACCACTTTCTGGGTCTCTCCACATCACTTGGCGATTATCTAAAAATAATGGAGCTGCTCACACTGGACACTGCCCTTCTGGTGAGTTATAAAACCTGTCTGTGCACAAAAGTGTGCAAAATGTTTAGAATTATATGCAGGTCCATTTTCTGGTTCTATTGCTTGTGGCACACCCATAATTGCAAATGCTTGTATAAGGAATTCAGTGACCACTCCGGCTGTCTCTTTTGCTGCTAGTATTGCAAAAGTGAATCCTGAAAAGGTGTCTACCACAACATGGATAAAAGACAGATGACCAAAAGATTTATTATGGGTCACATCCATTTGCCAAATTTCATTGGGTCTCAAACCATGAAGGTTCTTCCCTGGAGGCAGTGTAGGAATGTGAAAAGGAAGGCAAGCTATACGGGCTTTTACTATGCTTCTAGCTTCCTCTCTTGTTATTCCAAATTGAAAATGTAAAGCTCAAGCAGCTTGATGATATTTAAAATGAGATTCTTGTGCTTCTTAAAATAAAGGAGTATTGGCCAACATGGTTAGAAGGCTATCTGACTTTGAATTACCATCAAAAATAGTACCTGAAAGTCCACTATGAGAGTGGACATGCAAGATATAAATCTTACCTGGCTGCTTTCTCACTTGCTCTTGAAGTTCCTTAAATAGCTGATATATATTAGAGGCTACAAATTTGATTTGGGCTGTGGCAATTCTTTGTACCACACCTACTGAATAGGCCAAATCATATATTATATTTTTATCTCCTGGATGATAAGAGCTAGAATGATTGCATATAATTCATTCTGCTGAGTGGACTGAAAAGGAGTTCTGACTACTCTTTTTATAGTTAAGTCATGAGAGTATAAAGTGCAAATAATTATGTTTGGATGTATCTGTAAAGATAGTTTGTCCTTTAAGAGGAACTTTAGAAACCGTTTCTTCAAGAATTCATTGCCAATTATATAACAGTCTGGTTATCTTTAATGGAGATCTGTGTGTAAAATTTAGAGCTGTGGCCGATAAAATTTGCCACTCTGGGATGGTTTCACAGCACACATTAACTTGTGCATTAGTATAAAAGGTGTATATCTTTTTGGGTTTTATCCCAGATAATTGTACTGCTTGCTTAATGGCCTTTAATAAAATTCTAGCCACAAGCACTGGGTAAGGAATAAGGTTTTGTGCTGGTTGTTCTGGGAGGTTCATCCACTCTATCACACTGTCTCCTTGATGAAGACTGCTGTGGATGCCTATTGTGTAGCAAAAACTGATATTTCCAAGGGTTTTTGAGTAATGCTTTCAACCACATTGGATAAAAACAGTTCAACTTCTCTCAAAGCCTCTTGAGCTTCTTTTGTAAGCTTATGTGGTGAGTTTAAAGCACTGTCTCCCCTTAAAATGTCATATAATTAATGGTTGCAATTAATAGGTAATCAAGCCTGACACTCGACGCATCCATTAGATATCTCCTATCAATTTCTGAAAGTCATTTAAGGGGTTTAGCTTCTCTGTTCTTAAAGAAAGTTTTTGTACTGTAAGCACCTTAGGATATACTTCATATCCTAAATATTGAAAAGGAGCATATTTTTGAATTTTTTCTGGAGGTATGAGCAATTTGTAGTTCCTTAGTGTTTTTATGATCTTTTGTAGACATGCTTCTAACATTTGTTCCTCAGGTGCATATCCCAATATATCATCCATGTAATGTAATAACATTACTTTTGGAAATTCTTTTCTTACTGGAGTAAGAGCAGCAGCAACATACATTTGACACATAATAGGGCTATTTTTCATTCCCTGTGGCAAAACTGTCCATTCATATCTTTTATAAGGCTCTGCTAAGTTAATGCTGGGCACTGATAAGGCAAATCTTTTCATATCCTCCTTAACTAGAGGGATAGAATAGAAACAATCCTTAATGTCTATAACCCAAAGAGGCCATTTTCTAGACAACTGAGTAGAAGATGAAGAGTTCCCATAGTTTCCATCTGTTCATTTACCTTTCTTAAATTGGTCAACATCCTCCATTTTCCAGATTTCTTTCTTACAATAAATACTGGGGAATTCCAAGGACTTAGAGAAAGTTGTAAATGTCCTTGGTCAAGTTGTTCATTCACTATGTCTAATAAGGCCTGAATTTTATCACTAGCTAAGGACCACTGTTCTATCCACACTGGTGTATCAGTTTTCCATTGAATAGGAACAGGTGAGAGTGTTGGCAGGCCTTCAACAGCAGCCCTGCCTAAAAAACCGAAGTATTCATTTTTAACCCTAATTGTTGTAAAATGTTTCTTCCCCACAGATTGATGGGGATTGTTTCAACTATAAAAGGAGTAAAAACTCCTGTTTCACCTTCAAATATCCTCTCAAAGGAGTAACTAACTTCAGCTGCTATTGATCCTCCTACTCCAGACATATAAATGTCTGCCTTAATCTTTGGCCAGTGACTAGGCCAGTTGGCACCTCTACTGACTGTGCGATCTGCACCAGAGTCTACCAGTCCTTCTAATGGTATGCCATTTATATAGATGGTGAGCATAGGTCGGTCAGCTGTCACAACTGCTTTCCAGTATATTCCTGGATTTTGTTGCTTGGAGTCAGAATCTGGGCGACTATCACCAGATTGCTTATTAGTTGTCTGTAAACCTGATCAGTATCAGTATCAGTAAATTTGATGCTACTACTTCTCCTGGCTGATAAATCACACATTGTCTACCTGTGTTAGTGGCTGGGATATTAGCTACACATTCCCTAATTTCCCACATCAGTGTATGGATGAACATTGTGTTGTAAGTACTCTCAGGAGGTGAAATGGTCAAGCCTACTGTGCCTGGAGGCAAAGAATCCATAAGCTGGAGAGGAACAGATTTCACCTCCCCAGGAAGTATCTCAGTAGCCTCAGCTGCATACAACTCTATTCTCCCCAATTGTAACTCCTTTCTTCCATTAGGTTGCTTCCTCGCTGATTGATTATGTAATCCCTTTCTCCCATCAGATGGCTTCCAGGCTGATTGGTCATGTCTGGGTACTGAACTTCTAGGCACTCTCTGTGTGTAGCATCGGCTGCCATCATGCCCCAAGTATTTTTTGCCTTGGGCCCTGGAGCTGGGCCCCTCATCCCGTTTCCCTGAATCAGTCTACATTCTGATAATGGAAGCCTCTGTTGCAATTTGGGGTATTGGATCTTATTCTCCCACCCTGTTTTCTCACTCTGTCTCTATGCCAACATTGAACTTTCAGATGCCCTACTTTATCACATTGAAAGCACTGACGAGTCTCTTGCCAAAAAGGGACCCTGCATTCCCATATTTGGATTTTGGGAAGTCTGCACCATAGCCTAGTTATAAAAGGTATTTGTGCCCATTGTGGCACAATGTCTTATGATGTCCTCTAAAGGAGCATCCTTGCGTACTCCTAGTATAATTCTTCTGCAAACCTCATTAGCATTTTCTTTTTTTTTTTTATTTAGAATTTTTTTCCCCACAGTATATATGCATGAGTAATTTTTTTATAATATTATCCCTTGTATTCATTTTTCCAAATTATCCCCTCCCTCCCTCCCTCTACTCCCTCCCTCCGATGACAGGCAATCCCATACATTTTACATGTGTTACAATATAACCTAGATACAATATATGTGTGTAAATACCATTTTCTTGTTGCACATTAATTATTAGCTTCCGAAGGTATAAGTAACCTGGGTAGATAGACAGTAGTGCTAACAATTTACATTCATTTCCCAGTGTTCCTTCTCTGGGTGGAGTTATTTCTGTCCATCATTGATCAACTGGAAGTGAGTTGGATCTTCTTTATGTTGAAGATTTCCACTTCCATCAGAATACATCCTCATACAATATTGTTGTTGAAGTGTACAGCGATCTTCTGGTTCTGCTCATTTCACTCAGCAACAGTTGATGTAAGTCTCTCCAGGCCTCTCTGTATTCCTCCTGCTGGTCATTTCTTACAGAGCAATAATATTCCATAACCTTCATATACCACAATTTACCCAACCATTCTCCAACTGATGGACATCCATTCATCTTCCAGTTTCTAGCTACAACAAAAAGAGCTGCCACAAACATTTTGGCACATACAGGTCCCTTTCCGCTCTTTAGTATTTCTTTGGGATATAAGACCAATAACAGCAATTCTGGGTCAAAGGGTATGCATAGTTTGACAACTTTTTGGGCATAGTTCCAAATTGCTCTCCAGAATGGCTGGATTCTTTCACAACTCCACCAACAATGCATCAGTGTCCCAGTTTTCCCACATCCCCTCCAACATTCATCATTATTTGTTCCTGTCATCTTAGCCAATCTGACAGGTGTGTAGTGGTATCTCAGAGTGGTCTTAATTTGCATTTCTCTGATCAGTAGTGATTTGGAACGCTCTTTCATATGAGTGGATATAGTTTCAATTTCATCATCTGAGAATTGTCTGTTCATATCCTTTGACCATTTATCAATTGGAGAATGGTTTGGTTTCCTATAAATCAGGGTCAGTTCTCTATATATTTTGGAAATGAGACCTTTGTCAGAACCTTTACTTTTAAAAATATTTTCCCAATTTGTTACTTCCCTTCTAATCTTGCTTGCATTAGTATTATTTGTACAGAAACTTTTTAGTTTGATGTAATCAAAATCTTCTATTTTGTGATCAATAATGATCTCTAGTTCTCCTCTGGTCATAAATTCCTTCCTCCTCCACAGGTCTGAGAGGTAGACTATTCTCTATTTCTCTAATCTATTTATGATCTCATTCTTTATGCCTAAATCATGGACCCATTTTGATCTTATCTTGGTATATGGTGTTAAGTGTGGATCCATATCTAATTTCTGCCATACCAATTTCCAGTTTTCCCAACAGTTTTTTCCGAATAATGAATTTTTATCCCTAATGTTGGTATCTTTGGGTTTGTCAAAGATTAGATTGCTATAGATGTACCCTTTTTTGTCCTTTGTATCTAATCTGTTCCACTGATCTACCGTTCTATTTCTTAGCCAGTACCAAATGGTTTTGGTGACTGCTGCTATATAATATAGCTTTAGATCAGGTACACTTAGACCACCTTCCTCTGACTTTTTTTTTCATTAGTTCCCTTGCAATTCTCGACCTTTTATTCTTCCATATGAATTTTATTGTTATTTTTTCTAGGTCATTAAAATAGTTTCTTGGGAGTCTGATTGGTATAGCACTAAATAAATAGCTTAGTTTGGGGAGTATTGTCATCTTTATTATATTCGCTTGGCCTATCCAAGAGCACTGAATGTCTTTCCAATTATTTAAATCTGACTTTATTTTTGTGGCAAGTGTTTTGTAATTTTTCTCATATAATTCCTGACTTTTCTTTGGTAGATGGATTCCCAAATACTTTATACTCTCAACATTTGTTTGGAATGGAATTTCTCTTTGTATCTCTTGCTGTTGCATTTTGTTGGTGATATATAAAAATGCTGAGGATTTATGTGGATTTATTTTGTATCCTGCCACTTTGATTAGCATTTTCTTTATCAAGTTGCCTTATCATAATGTCTGTTATTGCATTTTCACCATTAGTTCGTATGACAGCTGTCTGCAAACATCCCACAAAATCAGCAAAGGGTTCATTTGGCCCTTGTGCTATTTTTGTGAAGGCCTCATCCTTGTTGTTTTCACCTGGGAGAAAAGCCCATGCTTTGATAGCAGCAGAAGCAATTTGCTCATATACTGGTATGGGGTAATTAATCTGTACTGAAATGTCTGCATAAGAACCTACACCTATTAGTTGGTCACAGGTGATTGAAGTATTAACTCCACTTTGACTATTTTGCTGGACTTGTATCCTACAGAGCTCACTATATTCAGAAAGCCACAAGAAGTTTTGTCCAGATTCTAAGCATTTCCTTGCTATAGATTTCCAGTCACTAGGGGTTAAGATTTCATAAGCCAAATTCTGTAATAACAACTTAATATAAGCTGATGTAGCCCCATAAAGAGTGCAAGACTTTTTCAGGTGTTTGAAGATTTCTATGTCAAAAGGAGTGTATCTTCTACTTTCTTGACCTGAAGAATTAAACTCGAATCACAGGATACATTCTGATTTTGAAATCAGCTAAATCCTGCCCTTCTTCTGTGGCTTTAAGTACTGCCTTTTGCAATCTAGTCATAGGAAGGGGTGGTTTCTGGGGAGGAGGTGCGGCTGATATCACTGCCCCTCCTACTCCTCCTCCTCCCTCCATCCCTGAAGGTGGAGTTGATGGGGGCATGTCAATAATCTGCTCTGTAGTTGGGGTTGAAGCTGCCTTGTGAGAGCGAGAATCACCATGTCCTTCATCCTTACTTAACTCCTCATGCCCTCTGGTGATGTTGCTATTAATCTGTTTTTTGTCTTCCTCTTTTTCCTCACACTTTCTCATCTGGCTGTTCTTAAAACTTTTTTTTTTTTTTTTTTTTTTTCTATAACTTGCAGGATTCTTTAAGGCCAATTGTATTATAGTGTATGTATAGAATGTTTCCTTGGAAATTGAACTGGGACCTTTATCATTGTAGTATTCACATAGTTGATCTCCTACTAGTTTCCAATTATCTGGCCCTATTTCTTCTTCCTTTAAGAACCAAGGGGATGTGTGTTCTAATGTACCCGAGTCTAGTGCTCTGCAACCAAGTTATAATTAAGCCTTGTCCCTGGATCAACTTAAGTATGCTTTTTAAGTATGCCCCGTCAGGGCAGGGGCAGGGGTGGGGCTGCGGCTGGGGATGAGGGAGAATCTTTTCCTAATATTTGCCCCATTTTAGCTAAAAAAGGTTACTAGTTTAGCCCTTAACAAAGTAAGTTCCCTATTTGTCTATCAAAATACCCTATTTCCTGGTCCCTGAGAAATTCTTCAGCAAAATTAGGGTCCTTGGTCCACACATTGAGCACCAAATGTGAAGACCTTGTTAGCACCCTGGATACCTTAGAATCAGCCGGAGTCAGGATAAGCAAAAGTCCTTGGTCTTCATTCTTGGCTTTAGGGGTAGAAGTGAAGGGAATGGACACAGCATTTCCTCAACCTTCCTTTTCCATCTCCACCACCTAAGTGACTCTGGCTTGTCTTACTTCACCCCCTGATCCTTCCCACAATTCTCTGTGTACACCAAAAGATTGAACCAGCACAGAATAGTGGGAAAGGCCATATTCCAAGCATATGTTAATAGAGTATTGTCCAATCTGTAATTAGCCTTAAGTGCTCGGTTGTCTGACCTCAGTGCATCAACTCAAGAGTTTCAGCCCTTTACAACATGGTCTGTCTGCCTTTTTTCTCTGTATTCTTCATGCAATCTAAACTTCCAAACTATCTATTCTTGCTCTCCCCTAAAAGTGCTTTCTACCACATAATTATATAACTTGTTCCATGGATTCCCCATTTTGTCTTATTTGCAGAACATTGTTAGTTATTGAAGGTGTCAAAGAAGATTCTGCCCCATAGTATAGTGGGTCCCTTCCAGATGAGGTTCCTAATTATACAGCCCATTACATTCATGCATATTTTATCTTACTGTCCTCTCCCCTATATTTGCCTGCAAATCTCACTATGTTTATATTCTCTCACCACTTCAGGTGCCAATTGCCTGCAGGGTTTCCAACTACCCAACCCACCCACCCATCCCATGACAAAGACTTTTCAAACACCCATCCTGGTGACTTGGGTCACTTCTGTCCCTCTGTTCTCTGGCCTGGCACCCACAGTTCAAAGCCCGATTTCCTTGAAATTAGTAGTTCAGAAAAGTTCTGAAGCCTTGAACCAGGCCTGTGAAACTTGGGAAAGAGGGATAGGTTACTCAGGAGGGGTGAGTTTTGAGATATGCATGTGTTGTGTCTTTGGGTCTGTTCATGCAATCTTCTTGCTGGTAACATGAAAGGTGAAAGAGAGGGACTGAGTGAGGTCAGAGTCAGTGAATGTCAGTTCCTGGAGGTTAAAACTTAAAAAAAACCCCAACAAACTATTATTTTGTATATCCTGAGCCAGGAAGACAGCTGAAGTTGCTTTATCTTTGTTGCATACTTTTTCTTTTGGAAATATTTGAGAAACTATAGGAATTGGCAAGAATGTCCAGTCTGAGGGGCAGCTAGGTAGTGCAGTGGGTAGAATACCAGCCTTGAAGTCAGGAGGACCTGAGTTCAAATATGACCTCAGACACTTAAGACTGCCTAGCTGTGTGACCCTGGGCAAGTCATTTAACCCCACTTGTCTCAGCAAAAAACCAAAAGAATGTTTTGTCCATCTCTTTTCTATTATTATTAAGAGGAAAGCAATTTTCACCATCAATCTTCTCAGATCAAGATTATTCATTGTGATGATCTGAATTCTAATATATTTTTTTAATGTTGTCTTCTTTTAAATTAGTGTAGTCATTGTATATATTGTTCTCTTGGTCTTTAGGTCAGTTCATACAAATCTTGCCAAATTCTTCAAATAGATCATTTCTTATGGTGCCATAACATATCATTATGTCCAAATGCCTCAAAGGACAGGCATCTATTTTGTTTCTTGTCACCACAAAAAAAGAGTTGAGTAAATATTTGCTTTATATGGGATTATTGTCCTCAGTCTTTTACTTTTGGGAGGAGGTATAAGTTTCCAAGGAGGAACATGTCTAGGTCCAGGACCAAATCCCTTTCTCTTGCAAACTAAGTACATACATCTTTAATTACTAGAATGCTTAGATAACACATTACCTTATGAAAGGTAAGACCTGACCACCGTAATGCTGATGAAACCCTAAGTGATCATGGCACTGTCATCATTTGGCTTCTGAGGTTGTATATTTGCTTCATGGCCAACTCCCATGTCCAATAAAAGTGGGATTGACTCAATATTGAGTCAAAGGAGAGAATGTCATTTGCACAATCACCAATGATATTTCCTGCTGATCTTCCTCTCTCTCCATCTCTCTCCCAAGTACTTGTAGCTTGAGAGAGACTGAAGAGAATAAAAGCATAATGCAGTTCAAGTGAGAGCAGCTGTGGCAGTGGGCTAGCAGCTGCTGCTGAAGGTATTTATTGTGTCTCAGTTGGGTCGCTGTAGCTTAAATGATGGGATTGTCTTTAGTATATCCCCAGTGCCTTTCATAATAAATGTTTGTTCATTGGAAGGCCATTTAGGGCCATTTATTTATTAACATTTACTCCCTGGGGAATATCTCACATCTACAAGTGTTAGAATTTCCAAGAACTTATTTTCTTCTTTGCCAGGATGAACTAGAAACATTTCATAGATGGAAACATCCATAGAATGCCGACCTCCATTCCAGTGGGAGAGACTCCAAATTAATCAATATTGCTTGAGTTGTAGCCATATTTAATTCTCAACTGATTTTCAGTAAGTAACCCCAATGTTTATCTTTTGGAAACAACAATAATAATTTAGATAAGACTGTATACATCCTACTCCATTTGGATGGAGAGACTATAGACATGAAGTAGTACAGGGACGTCAAACTTAATTTCCCAGAATAGTACTCGATTTCAAATGTAATTGAGAAAAGGTTATCAAAATAAATAAAAATACAACACAACATAAATAATATTCATTTGTGGTTTCCTAAGTTGATATGCAGCCCAAAGGGATTTGATTCTATTTGAGTTTGACTCAATTAATTTAGTGGATAGAAAGGAAAGAAGAAAGAGAAGAAAAGAGAAAAAAAAGTGAGCTCTTTAAAACAGAGTAGCTATTTGTTCTGTTACTTCATTTATAGCTATATATTATGAATGTAGGTGAATATTTGTACATATGTCTATATGCATGCATCTCTAGGGGCAGTAAGGAAGGAATAATGGCTTGGGATGCTGGAACAGGAAAACTTGGGTTCAAACATGGTACCCAGCACTGAATAGCTGTATAATATTGGGCAAGCCATTTAAACTCCATGGTCCGTAAGTGTGAAATCCTAGATGCTTTGTAATCAGTGTGGTGGAGGCATTTTGCTCATCTCCCACACTATCTTTGTTTCACTCTTGTCTTGAAATGGCTTTCCTCTGAAACTGTCTTCTGCCTCTTAAAAGAATGACTCCATTTCTCCAATTAAAAGGGCTATTTCCATTCTGTTTCTTTTTCCTTTTCAAAACATAGCTCATCCCATCTTTGTAGCAGAACTGTTGTATTTGGGGGGAAAAAAAGCAAGAATTAAGAGCCTGGTTGGACATATGTATGTAATGAATAGCCCTATCACACCCAGAAGAGTACTTTGAGCTTTGAATTCACATAAATCTGGTTCAGTCTATTTTTTCCACTTTTAATTAATGTTTTTTATTTTTAAAACATATGTACAGATAATTTTCAACATTTACCCTTGCAAAACCTTGTGTTCCAGATTCCCCTTCTTTCTCTCCCCCCTCTCCCTCCCTCTCCTAGATAGCAAGTAATCCAATGTAGGTTAAACATGTGTAATTCCTCTATACATGATTCCACAAATATCATGCTGCACAAGAAAAATCAGATCAAAAAAGGAAAAATATGAGAAAGAAAACAAAAAGCAAACAAGCAACAACAAAATGAGTGAAAATGCTATGTTGTGATGCATACTTAATTCCCACAATCCTCTTTCTGGGTGGAGATTACTCTCTCCATCACAAGATTATTGGAACTGCTTGAATCACCTTACTATTGAAAAGAGCCACGGCCATCAGAATTGATCATTGTATAATCTTGTTGCTGTATACAATGTTCTCCTGTCCATGTAAGCATCTCCATGTAAGTCTCTCCAGGCCTCTCTGAAATCATCCTGCTGGTCATTTCTTACAGAACAATAATATTCCATCACATTCATATACCATAAATTATTCAACCATTCTCCAAATGATGGGCATCCACTCAGTTTCCAGTTTCTTGCCACTACAACGAGGGCTGCCACAAACATTTTTGCACATGTGGGTCCCTTTTCTCCTTTAAGATCTCTTTGGGATATAGGCTCTGGATTCAATCTTAAAGGCTTCTTAGTAATAATTTGATGGGCCAATGCTCTTATTCATGATCTTCCCTGGGAGCATCTGAAATTAGTGCATTTTTAGCTCTCCTCTAGGTGTCCTCAGTTCCTTTTGCAGGGGCCAAGCTAGCAAATCATGGAACATAGAAATTCATCATGGCCAGTCAAGAACACAAAAAAGAGCCATAACTGAGACTCTCAAGAAAATGTATCCTTCTACTGAGCCTAATTCCCAAGGACTGGTTTCCAGTCCTTCAAATTTACTGTATTAATCTGGGTGAGGCTTTCTTTTTAAGGGGAACACAACAGGAATTGACCAAAATTCTTAGAGACCTTTTATGGCAGATACTCAATAAATATTTGTCGAATTAAGCTTGTTGAAGCGACACAGTCCTCCAGATTTATAGTAATACCCTAGATAGTCCCACCCTCTACAGAGAAAGAACTTAGAGGTTATTAAGGAGTCAGATAGTCTACAATTCTCATGACTCACAGTCCCAGCAAAGGGAAACGTTGCCCCTTCATTTAATGCTTCTTTGCTGCAATGATCCTTCTGGCCATTCAAAATGGGCAACTTCCCAATAGTCTATGTTTCTATCTTCTGATATTTCCTTTATACACATTTTCTTTAGGACTCTGTTTGCAGACTTCTTGCTAAAGGAAACAAAAAGTTCCTTCTTCTCTGACTGACTCTGTTTCTATATTTCTATCTATTTCTGTCTCTTTTTCTCTGTCTTTGTTTCTGTTTCTCTGTTTCTCTCTCATATTTGATTGTACTCTTTCTTTTACTAAAGGCCAAGAGTAAGTATGCAGTTACTAAGAAGTAACTATGAATGTGAATTAGGGCCAAATCAAAAGCCTGGGGCTGGGATTGGGGGCGAAGGAGGGGAGAAATGAAAATTGAGAGAGAGATGAATCCATACCTTATTAAAGAGACATGACAGTTCCCATCTGGGGCATGCTGGATACAACCACTACATTTAGAAAGCAGCAACTGGGCTTTATGGATAGTACAGAAATACCTTGGTAAAGGTATTCCATGTCTATGATTGTCCAAATCTAATCCTGACTCCTGGTCCAGGAATAATATTTATTTCAGATCCATTCTCAATAATAGATTTGAAAAGAAAAAAATTCTCTATCCTTCTCACTTCACTGTTGGTTTACAGAGCAAAAAGAGAGTTAGTGATTTAGGTAGCCTTGGGGAGATCATCTGGACCTTTCAGTTTGTATGTATGAAATACAGGTAAGTCTTATTCTATTTTAAGTTGTCATAAACAGAGCCACAGAAAATCCACCTAGATTTCAAGTACTCTACAGCTCTTTTCTGTAAGGTGTCTTAAAGTACTTTCTAATTGATCGCTTTTATCAATCCAGATTGTTTGTAACTGGGTTTGCTGTGAATCTCCATCCCTGTAGCTCTGTCAGCTACCATTTAGGATGGACAGATAGATAATAGAGAAAGCACTTACTAAACACTTATTAAGCATTGAGTATGTACCTGGCAGTGTGATAAATAAAAGTAAAAAAAAGTAAAAACAGTCCCTGCCTCAAGAAGAGAGCATTCTAATGGCAAAAGACAATACATGAAGAGACTTAAAGGGAAGAGGAATGGATGATGAGGCTAGAAATATTCAGGAATACAGTGGAGGCCCAGAATGAGCAAGATAAAACTGCCTATCAGTACTCCGGGTGGCTTCAGGGGGTTAGAGTGGGGTAGGGGGAAGGGGAAGAATACCATCTCAGTCAGGGAAGGAATTTACTTGATATCTTTATATATAGAAAAGATGGCTAGAGATGGTCAAATTTTCTGGAAGCACTACATGGTACCCCAAACAAGTGGTCTTGCTCAAAGGCTTCCATTTGCCAGTTTGTTGATATGACTCAACTTATTCTCCAAAAGAATGGGGCTTTACTAGGTAGGATATGTGGGTTCCTTGGTTAGTATGTCTTTTTTTTTTCAGTTCCTAAATATTTTTTCCTAAGCCATGCAAACTAGGAGCTGGTTTCCAGGCTGGAAGCTCTGTTGTTTTTGTCCTGATCATTTTGCAGTTCAAATTTCCAAAATTCCAACTTGTCTTTGAGAGGTTTTAAGAGCAAGACTTGAGCTTCCTACACCACAAGGGGATGCTAAAGAGCAACAGAAGCTAAAGACTTTTGCTAAATTTCTGCTCTTGGCTGCACTGTCATGCCCATGAATAATCCCTCTCTGTAGCCGGATAATGAATCTCTCTCCATCTTTTTGGTTTACTTTTCTACATATAGAACCTTGTTATGTAATCAGTCAGTTTCTCTTCTACAAGATAGACGTCAGTATGGCTTTAGTGAAATGCATCAATCCCTCTGAGCTTTTAATCTTCTTTGCTATTTCTTAGGATCTTCTAATATTCCTACTTATTCTAAGTTCCCAGATAGATGTGGCTTTCAAAAATAGGAATATAAATAAACTAGACCAGTCTCACCTCTTCTTTCCACCATCCCCAGGTACATATTACTTGTATGCTTCTCTTTCCATCCTCACCCCAGATTTTCACAGATGTTAAAAATCTGAATTAAACAAAAATACTAATTAGATTTAAGGAAAAATTAGGGGCAAATGACAGCCTGATGGGGTTGGGTAGGGACCTTTGTTGCTAGATCAACAGCCTCAGTGTCACGCAGGAGAAAGGAGGGACACTTGGTGATAGGAAAAAACCAACCAAAAAATTTCCATGTGTTAGTCAAGGCCCCTGAACCTAAATCCAGAGCCTCAGTTATTGCCCAGACACTTAATCCCTATAATAGTTGTAATTTCTCCAAAACAGACCTAATTTCCTCCATTTTAATGATCCTCTTAATTTTCAGAATAAGGTCAGTAAGCAGAAAGCAAGGATTTTTTTTTTTTTTAAAGGGATGTATGAGGAAAAGAGAGCAGAGACTTGTTTGTGGCTGTAGGAAATTTAGAAAAAGGTTTCCACCTCTACCATTCGGTGAAATAAAACTCAAGAAAATCTGCATGACTCTGGTGCTTGCTGCTGGGAACAAGATGGGCAGTGAAAGGGATTTACTTATCCTAACCCATAGATCAAGTGGACCAAGAGGGATTTCCAGCTGAGGAGAAAGCAAAGGAATGAAATAGCCAGTTACCCCCAGAGACTCTTGTGCTAGCTGATTCCTGCTGTGATATTACCCCTTTCACAGAAGAATAAATGAGCAGAGACTGAACTGAGAATAGCTTGAGGCTTTTGTGAAAGTCCCACTACTGTGCTTAACTTTTCAAGGTGGTATCTTTGGGCGAACTCAAGTGCAGACTTAGTTACCCTACCCACCTAGCTGCTGACACCGGCATTTTATCCTAACCCGTCTGGAAAGGTAGAAACTTCACACAAGGATCCAATTATAGTGACAAGAGCTTAATCATAACAAGTGCTATTTCTGTGTTTCTTTCCAGTAAGCAGAATTAACATTCCCTCATGATGTTGAGATACTAAATTGTTAATAACCTCCCTAAGGGAAGCTACTTAAATTATCTATCTCTTGTATTATTGCCAGGTAAAAGATGGCTTACTGACACGTTTTCATTGATTGAGTAAGACATGCTGAAATGTTGTTCCTCTCTTTGGCTTCTTTGGGGATCAACCTAGTCTTCTTTCTTCCTTTTTTTAGTTCCACCTTTTTCTCTTTGGAGGGTACTGTTGTTTAATGTCAAATGAATGAGAATGTACTTCTCAGGTGACACATGATTAATAGATAGATTAGAAAGAAAAAAATTTAAGAGGAGTTACTCAACTGACACGCAAAAAACTGTTATCTTAGCATGAAACTAGAGAGGCTCCCTCTGTCTCAACTTTCTCTCCCTAAGCTTCCCTAGACCAAGAGGAAAAAAGATCAATGAATTTGGAATTTGACCCTATATCTATTAGGGGATGATTCTTGTTTTTATAAATTTGAATTACAGTTTGAATTTGTCAGCTGTGTTGAGGATGGATTGGATACCACTAACACTAGGCTGTGTATCATAGGCAAGTTAGTCTCCTTCTCTGGGCCTCAGTTTCTCCATCTGTAAAGAGAAGAGGTTGGGTAAGCTTTTAAGGATTTTTCTATTGCTTCATTGATGATCCTCTAATCTCCACCTTAACTTTCAAACTCTTCTTTAAAAGCAATTATCCCTCTTAAGGTGTAAAACAAGGTTTAGACAAGTTATAAGATTATTACAATAATTCAAGCAAGAGGTCATATACATCTGGATTGCAGTTGTTACGGTATAATTATGGAGAAGGAAATCTATTGGAAAGGTATCGAGGAGTCAGAATTGATAAGACTTAGAAATTGCTTGACTTGAACAAAAACATCTATACCATCTCTTTTAGTGGTGGATAAGAATTGGAAATTGAGAGGATGCCCATCAATCAGGGAATGGCTGAACAGGTCATGGTATATGATTGTGATGGAATGCTATTGTGCTATAAGAAATGATAAATAGGATGATTTCGGAAAAACCTGGATATTCTTATATAAACTTATGCAAACTGAAGTGAACAGAACTGAGAGAATGTTGTGCATTATAATAGATACTTTGCATGATGAAGAATTGTGATGATTTAGCTCTTTTCGACAATACAATGATCAAAATGCTGTCTGTCTCCAGAGAAAGAACTGATATTGTCGATACTATTTTCCTCTTTCTTCCTCTCTTCCTAACTGTCCCAGGGATAAATAATAGTGATATAAAAGACAAAACAAAAACCCAATAACTTTTTAAAAATAAAAATATGAAATGTAACAGGAATCAGATGAAAAATCTACACTTTCCAGAGTGTTATGAAATAAAGCTTGCTCTATCACAATAGGAACTATATTTCCAAAGAGATCCCTTGTTGTCATTTTTCAGTTGTGTCCAACTCTCCATGACTCCATTTGGAGTTTTCCTGGCAGAGATACTGGAGCAGTTTGTCATTTCCTTCCTCAAGTAATTTTATAGAAAAGGAAACAGAAGCAAACAGGGTGAAGTGACTTGCCCAAAGTAATATAGCCAGTAAATTGAGGTCAGATTTGAACTTAGGAAGATGAGTGCTGTATCCACTACAGCGCCACCTAGCTGTCCCCTCACTTGTTAACTAGTCAGGGAATGTCATCATGGAAAAGAGATGCTAAGAGGAATAAGTAGAAGCCATGTAGAGACAGAAGAAGATTCCAGATCATGAGATGGAACTGAGGACATGCTCTGAGATGCAGGGGCTTGAGGCTGCTAGCCCCTTGATTTGCTTTTCCTCTGGGAAGTAGAGAAGGTGGAAGCAAGAATGAAAAACTTTTAAAAGGACAATAAGAAGGTACTCATTTGGGGCATGGTTACTGGAAAATTTTCTCTTTTTTAATTTATTCTTTTATTATAGATTTTTATTTACAAGATGTATGCTTGGGTAATTTTTCAGCATTGACAATTGCAAAACCTTTTGTTCCAATTTTTCCCCCTCAAAAGTTTCTCTTTTAAAAACTCTTTTAAAACAATTTCAACTAAATGTACTTGCTGACTAAACTGTTTGCTTGGGTTTCTGTTAGTGTGCTGATCCCTGAGTATTTAACCATGAGTTAATTTTACCTGTTCCCAGTTTCACAGTGGTCTCAAGATGTGCTGGGGTTCACTCACTGGGGAAAATTGCACACAATGAACCCAAATTCTATAAGGGGACTAGTGCTGGCTTGCTTGTGGATAACATTCTTGTCATCACAAGAATTTTCTTATTCTTATTATGATACAGGTCAGTTTTTACTTCATTCCACAGAAAATGCAGAAGGTAAAAAGGACCTTCATAAGCACGTAAATTGAGACAGAAACACATAAGTTAAGGGAACATCACTGATAAAGTGTTTAAGAAATCCTAGGTTTCTCTCAAAGGAATCACTCCCAATCCTTTCAGACTGGTCAGTTACCAAAAATGAGTGATAAAAAGCATCTACTTGAGTAAGCCTTTTTGTCAGAAGTTAGGGAAGGATGGGGAAAACAATTTATTCAATGGCAATACCATTGTAAAGATAAACAACTTTGAAAGACTGAAGAACTCTTACCATTGCGATGATCAACAGAGATTCCAGAGCACCAATGATAAAGCCTGCTACCCATCTCTTGACAGAGATGCAAGATGCAGAATGAGACATAAGCAGGGTGTCATAAAAGCCTTACTGAAGTTTTAGGCTTTTTCTTTAGTCATGTGGGACTTTTAGAGATGTCACAGACTAATCACAATGTCTCTGGGATTTTCGTGACCAAGCTCTGCCATTCTTTCTCCAGTAGATTAAGGCAAACAAAGGTTAAATTAAAGGTTTGTATAGCAAGTAAGTGTTGCTATCTATCTGTCTGTCTGTCTATCTATCTATCTGTCTATCTATCTATCTATCTATCTATCTATCTATCTATCTATCTATCTATCTATACACACACACACACACATATATATATATAATATATATACTCAAATTTTCCTGACTGCTAATCCAATACTCTATCCATTGACCCACCTAACTTCCTCTAAGTTTTAAGCTACTAAAGCTAAAAACTGCTCTAAGACTTTTAGTGTGCCCTGTATTTTTGGACATGTCAATGAATGAAAAAAAATCTGTTTTGCTTGACTATACATATCTGTTATAAAGATTTCTTTTTTCTCTTTTAATATGGGAAGAATAGCAGAGTGAGAGAAAATGGATTTTTAATTGAAAAAAATATTTATTTATTTTTTTTACAAATAAGATGGGGGTATGTACTTTTTGAACTACCTTGTGATTGTTCCTGGACACTAGCAATACAGATTGTGGTTAGGTCAGCCATGGAGATGAGGGTTCTCTTCCTTGGCAACTGATTCATGCTGGGATGAGTGGAGGCGCTAAGCAGATGCCAGCTGTCAATGGTTACCAGAGATTTAAGGATCCTCTGTCACTCAGTTTTCTGGATTTTTTTTTTGTATTCAGAGGTTACTGTCAGCAAAGAAAAGTCTACTTTTCCTATTCTTAGTCCCATTGTCTCTTCTCTCTCCTTACTGTGTGACCCTGAGCAATTTACTTAATCTGTTTGCCTCAGTTTCCTCAACTGTAAAATGGGAATGATCATAGTATTCCCAGAGTTACTGTAAAGATCAAATGAAGTAATATTTATAGAGTTAGGATAGAACCTCATAGAGTAGGTGCTTAGTAAGTGCTGATTTCCTTCCTTCCTTCCTTCTTTCTCTTTGAAACCCTCTTGGAAGCTTGAGCTCCCATCATGTGCTGTGGTCACTTATATCCCTTCCCCTCCCTGAAGCAAGATGGGGAGGCCCAAATAGAGGAACATTTTACTTTTTGAATCAGTACCATTAAAAAAAAACAATAATAGCCTTTTCTTTCTTTCTTTCTTTCTTTCTTTCTTTCTTTCTTTCTTTCTTTCTTTCTTTCTTTCTTTCTTTCTTTCTTTCTTTCTTTCTTTCTTTCTTTCTTTCTTTCTTTCTTTCTTTCTTTCTTTCTTTCTTTCTTTCTTTCTTTCTTTCTTTCTTTCTTTCTTTCTTTCTTTCTTTCTTTCTTTCTTTCTTTCTTTCTTTCTTTCTTTCTTTCTTTCTTTCTTTCTTTCTTTCTTTCTTTCTTTCTTTCTTTCTTTCTTTCTTTCTTTCTTTCTTTCTTTCTTTCTTTCTTTCTTTCTTTCTTTCTTTCTTTCTTTCTTTCTTTCTTTCTTTCTTTCTTTCTTTCTTTTTCTTCACGCAAAGATAGTTTAAACATTCACTCTTGCAAAACCTTGTGTTCCAAATTTTTCTCCCCACTTACCTCCTCCCCTAGGTGGCAAGCAATCCCATATAGGTTAAACATGTGCAATTCTTCTAAACATATTTCCATATTTATCATGCAGCACAAGAAAAAATCAGATCAAAAGGGAAACAAAATGAGAAAGAAAAAAAAAAACAAGCAAGCAAGCAAACAACAACAACAAAGGTGAAAATACTATGCTGTGATCTATATTCAGTTCCCACCATCCTCTCTCTGGGTGCAGATGGCTCTCTCCATCACAAGAGCATTGGAACTGGCTTGAATCACCTCATTGTTGAAAAGAGCCATATCCATCACAGTTGAGTCAGTACCAATTCTGATCTGAGTTTTGTTGCCATTTAAAGTTGTCTTCAAAACAAAACAGAAAAAATGCAAAGCAAAGAAATGTAGTTGTAGTAATTGTGTAAAACAGGAAACTATGGTGGTAAATAAGGCAGCTCGGGGTTCAAGTTCTGCCTTTGATACCTATTGGCTGTATAACTTTGGAAAAGTCACTTGTTCAAGGTAAGTTCTAAGGCTAAGAATGGAGTGACTGATCTGAATAGGTAGAAGGAGTCTCCCTACTGGGAATTTCCCACACTAATGAAATTATAGGTTCTTTTAGTTTACTTTATCCAATCTGTATCATGTCTTTCCACGGTTCTCAGAATTTTTCACATTTATTATTCCTTCTGATATAATAATATTCCATTGCATTAATATGCCACTATTTGGTTAGCATTTCCCCAATTATTGGACACACAATTTTTTTTTCTTTTTTCTTTTGCTCTTACAAATAGCAATGGCATGAATATTTTCAAACAGATTGTTTTTTAAGACTAAACTCAATAGTGAGATTTTTGGGTCAGAAGAGATGAATGATTTGGTAATTCTTCTTGTATTATTCCAAATTGTTTTCTAAAACAAACTGCTCTACCAGCAGTGAATTAGTATACTTGTTTTCCCCAAAACCTGGCAAATATTGCAATTTTCTGTGTTTGCCAACTCGATGGGTAGGAGGTGTTACCTTCAACTTGTTTTAATTTGTAGTCAATATTTCATGCCACATATATGGAATTAAATCCTCTTGAATTTGGGGGGGGGGGAATCCCATTCAAATATCATGCAAATGAGCACATTGGAGTCCCTGAATTAACTAGAAAAACAATAACAATTTGCTTTGTTAGAGTAGTTTCCCTGTTCTTGCCTTCCAGTTTTTGGTAATGTGTTCTGAATTCAAATTAGGAACGTTATCAGTAGTTTTCAGTGCCCTAAGTTGCCATATTTCCTCTTGGGAAACAAGCAGAAGGTTATAAAATAAGCTCTTTTTAGCAGCTGAGGAGGGTTTAACATTATTAGTCCTTTGAACAAATCTCCCAGAGGGTTTAAAAAAAAAAAAGTATTTCTGTGCTCTTCAGTGCCCTACTTCCTCTCAAGAGATTCTTGATTCTGGGTCTAAACAAAAAAAAGAATCTGAAAGTTTGGGGTATCCAAAGTTTTTACACAATTTTATCTTATTTTAAGGCATTGCAGGTGATACAGAACAAAAGTAAATTATAAGTCTCTAACCTCCAGAAGCTGATTAACTGAAGTCAAGGGCTATCTCCCTTTACAAGATGCTTTAATAGTTTTTAATCAGTAATTAATTTATGACATGCTCTATAAGGGCAGAGAAGGAGAAGATTAATGTGGAGTAGAATATGAAGACTGGTCTTGATGGAGGAGGAATGATTTGAAGTTATCCTGAAGAGAAAGGTAGCATTTTTAATAGGTTGGGTGGGGAGGAGGAAGCAGACATTTGAGGCATAAGTCAAGACTTTCAAAATGGAAAATGAAGCAGTAGTCAGGAGTTGGTGGGAAATAAATTGGAGAGACAGGATGGGGCCAGATTGTGGAATACCTCCAGAACCCAGCAGAGGAGTTAACCCTAATGTGATAGGAAATAAGAACTTTGGAAATAGCTTGATGAAAGCAACATTTGTGGACCATGACCATTCTATAAGACAGCTCAGAGATAATTGGTACCACAGAAGAAGCTAGATAGAAGCTTGTTGTGGTTGTTCAGGTACAAGGCAATAAACTGGGGTTCTGACTGTGAATATAGAAAAGGAAAGACAAATAAAAGAGACATTTCAAAGAAAAAAATCAACTGGATTTGTTGACTGACTAAATAGAGGATGAAGACTTAGTAAGAAAGGGATGAATCAAAGTTGGTTCTTGGGGCAGCAAGTTGGTGCAGTAGAAGTCAGGAGAACCTGAATTCAAATCTGTCCTCAGACACTTAGCACTTCCTAGCTGTGTGATCCTGGGCAAGTCACTTAACCCCAATTGCCTCGGGAAAAAATTGCTTAAAGAATCAAAGTTGGTTCTAAAAGTTCCTGAAATCAAAAAGTGGCTAGATGACTGAGAACGGCCAAACATAAAATGATAGATCTTTCATAAAAATTCATCTCAAAGCCAATTATGTAAATCATGTAAAAACCAATTATGTTATTATTCATTGCTTATTATAAAGCCGTCTAAGTAAGTACACCAAATGACATTTTTTTTTCTTTTTTTGAACATGCAAGAGCATCCTTATTGTCACTGTATATTTATTTATCTCAGAGTTTTAGTCCCTCCACGGGCTAATCAATTGTATAACAGGGGAAATGTGGTTTCATGGCCACAGACTGGACTCTAAACCCCTTCAAATGGCCATCTGGGCAAATGTGCGTCACTTGTCCTAGGGGGGACTGGCACAGGATCGTCAGTTCAGATCTGGAAGAAAGGTCAGCTCTTTCAGCTGTCTCATTTGACAGCAGAGGAAACTAAACCCAGCAAAATTAAGTGTTAATCTGAGTTTACATCTGATGAGTGACTGTCCATCAGGGGAAATCCATTCTTCCATGTTTCATACGAATTTTTAATTTCCTTTTATTAGTCTTTATTATTTGAGATCTCTGGAAAATAGCTGTTTTTCTACTTTCACCTCAAAATAGGAAGATAAGGAATCAAGCTTTTATGGTCTGAGCTATGTGTCAGATGCTGCCTCTAAGGCAGATGCTCTAATTATCCCCATTTTACAGCTGAAGAAGCTGAATTGAACTGACTTGCTCAGGGTCGCACAACTAATATCTGAGGCTAAATTTGAACTCGTCTTCCTAAGTCCTCATCCAGGATTCTAACAGAGAGCCTGTAGTAGCATCCATCTGACAGGTCGGTAGTTGTGTCTCCTGCATAAAACGACTGCTTCTTCTCTCCCCAGGCTTTTCCCTAACTTCATTTATTGATTTTTTTTCAGCACTTGTTCCTGTTCAAGTATTTATCTCAGAGTTAGTAAGAGAAAAAGGAGAAATTCCTGGCCAGGATTCAGGAGAAATGGCTTCTATTCCTGGGAATTCCATTGTTCTCTCCTTGCCCCCCTTAACCTTTTTACCTTGTTTCAACATGTGCAATTCGGCTGTCCACTTCCTTTCCAGCAGGAAAGTAAGCATGAAGCCATCAGGGTTTCACTTACAGCTTCTTTAATTAGGGCTGGGGGCTCTGGAGGGAGGAAATAACTCCTTAAAAA
Source organism: Sminthopsis crassicaudata (assembly GCF_048593235.1). NCBI lineage: Eukaryota > Metazoa > Chordata > Mammalia > Dasyuromorphia > Dasyuridae > Sminthopsis > Sminthopsis crassicaudata. The sequence goes on from NC_133622.1 coordinate 39,941,103, forward strand.
CCCTCTAGTTCCCTCTTTTCCAAGCTGATGTGCTTCAGTTAGCCACAAGATGGAAGCATCACACAGAGATTATCAGTAAACCTTGACCTGCTCTTTGTTTTCCCTTTCATGGTATGGCCTTAATCCCCAGAAGCTGGGAGAGGAGCCATGGAAAGCAGCTTTGAAGCAGTTGTGTGGTGATGTATTTCCCTCACAAATTAGATTTCCAGAATAGGGGGCCATGCAGCCACTCAGCATATAGTCAATAAGAATTGACAATGATGAGTAATAGATACATCTGAATTTTGAATTTAAAGGTGGTGGTTTTTTTAAAGCACGTTTCTAAAAGGGATAGAATTAATTCATATGAATTCATTATGTGCCAGACAAAGAAATCATTGGCAAGGGAAAAAAAAAACTGTCTGCCTTCAAGGAGCTTACATTCTATCAGAACAAATAACACAGATCTATGTAAATGTATACAAAATAAATACAAGCAAATGGAGAGAGGGCTTGCAGTTAGGAGGAAGGGAAAGTTGAGTGTCTTGGAGGAGGCTTGAGGTTCTTAGAGGGAAAAGAGAAGAGGAAATGAGTTCCAAGCATGGAGAGCAGCTTTTGCAAAGCTTTGGAGATAGGAGTTATGGATCTAGCATTAAAAAAATTTATAATGATAAACATTGTGTAATAATTTGTTTAGCCTACTCCCTGTTTCTCTGAACTTGTCCTCTGCCCATTCCAGCTCCCATAATGTGACTTGCTTTTCACTTTCACATTAAGATAACTTCCTCCTAATTTTCTTCTCTTCTCTTAATATAGTGTTTGCAGTGCCTGATTAGTAAAACTGAAGGTTTTGGTGAATAGATAAAAAGATAGGCAGATAAATGATAAACAGGCAAAACAGAGAGGCAAGCAAGTGGGCAGACAGGTAAATAATAGATGATTCAGCCTCAGTGTATCTTGAAAAGGCCAAGGTCTTCCCCTGCATCCAGATCAGTCGTTCTGATCTATGTCTGGCCACTGGACCCAGGTGGCTCTGGAGAAGAGAGGGAGGCTGGTGACTTTGCACAGCCCTCCATCACTTCAATCCAATTCACTTGCACATCATAGCATCACCTCCCTAATGTCATGGTCCTCTTGGAGAACAAAGGACAAACAGCGACAGATAGATGATTCAGCCCCAATGTATCTTTAGCTCCAAATGGAATCTCAAGATAACCAGGACCCAACTCCTTAAAAGGAAATTAGAGCAGAAGAGAAAGGACAGATGGAAACTAAAGAGAGTTTAGTCAGGAATATGAGTCTTTTTTACATCAGGGCCAATACTCTGCCTACTGTACCACCTAGTTATAGACAGATAGAAAGAGAGAAAGGAAGAGAGAAAAAAAGAAAGAGAGAAAGAAAGAGAGAAAGAAAGAGAGAAAAAAGAAAGGGAAAAAAGAGAGAAAGAAAGAGAGAGAGAAAGAGAGAAAGAAAGAAAGAAGGGAAAAAGGGAAGAAGGAAGGAGGGAAGGAGGAAAGGAAAGAGTACTATTCTGTATCATGGGTAGAGGGCACTTTTCTCAAGATTCGTAAATTGACACTATGATCAGAGAGGCTTCATTCTTTTATTGGAAAGAGCTTAAAACTGAGTTAGCAAAGCTCATCCAGGTCCTTGAAAATTTCACTATCTCATAGGAGAAGCAGATGTCTATGTCAGCTTTAGTTGAGTCACTGAGCTGGTGCCCGAATTAACTTTTGAACTTTAGCCTGGCTTCCCTTGATGTTTGAAGGTTAGATCTAGCACCTGTTGTGCTGGAATGGACATCATAGAGAAAATGTGAAAGAAAAAAAGGAAAAAGAAAGGTTGGCCATCCCAAAGATTTCATCTTTGGAAGAAAATATTTCCCTGATCCCTTGATAGTAAAAGCTAAAAGATGAAAGCAGTTTTGAGGCAGCTGTATGTGGGAATTTGTCCCCCCTATATTAGGGAAACTGGTCAAAGAGCCTAGGGGTTACATTTGTTATAGCATAATAACTGATAATTTTTTCCCCATTTTTATCAAAAACCCTGCAGTACTTGGGGGCGGCTGTTCAGCACAGAGATCTAATTCAATGTGATTCCTGTGCATAATTCAGCAAGTAGAGGGGCTTTCTGTCAAAGCAGAAGGAAAACAGAATCCCTGTGCAGGTTTGCCCCCACCCTCCCGCAATCTGATGAGCATCTTCCCTAACTGTCAAGAGCAGGGCTGAGTTGATGTGGATGGAAAATCTGGCAGTTTCAATTCATGTGGTCTGGAGGTAGGCAGGGTGGGAGAAACGGAGCTCAGGGGATTGATGTTCTTGTTTAGTCATTTCAGTCCTGCCTGACTATGATTCCGTTTGGGTTTTCTTGGCAAAGATACTGGATTCGTTGGTCATTTCCTCCTCCAGTTCAATTGGCAGATGAGGGAACTGAGACACACAGGATTAAGTGACTTGCTTAGAATCACAGAGCTAGTAAGTATCTGAGGCTAGATTTGACCTAAGGTTTCCTAAGGGTTGGTGCTCTGCCACCTAGCTGTCCTGGGATTAGATTCTGTTCATTGGGACAAGAAGTGGTATTTGAGGTGGGGGGTGAGATGTACAGTTCTTGATCTGTCCCCGAAGGTAGAATTTTCTGATGATTCCTCTCCTGGAAAGACCTATTGAAATTTCAGGACAATTTCCAACTCAAGATCTGTTATCCTATATATTGCTCTGAGAATTAAAGTATGACATTTATTCTTTAGTATTTTTACTACTTATTAATATAGAATTAGTATACTGTCTGAATATATATACTATATAAATACTATCCATAATAATACATAAAGTATTATATTTCTTTGTCCTTTCTTCTCTCCTTCCCTTTTTTGTTTCATCCTTTCCTTTTCTCTTTCTTTATTACTTCATCTCTTGCCATTCCTTTATCTTCCTTCTTTTCTTCATTCTTCATTCTTTCTTCATTCATCCCTTTCTATCTTTTTCATCCCTCCATCTTTTCTTTCTCTGTTCCTGCCTCTATCCATCACTCCTTCTTCCTTCCCTCTTCCTTTCTCATTTTCATTCCTTCATTTCTCTATTTCTTCCTTCCTTTGTTTTTCCTCCTTTCCATCCCCCCATCTTTCCTCTTTTCTTTCTCTTTATTTTCTTCATGTCTATTTCTCCTCCTTTTCTTTCTTTTTTTTAATGTAACGGCCCAGGGTTACACATTTAGTAAGTATAACTTCAAGTTACTTCAAGGTCTGTGCTCTTTCCCCTGTGCTATCTAGCTGCCCCTATTCATTACCATTTCGAAATAGATCCTTTATTTCTTTTTTTGAGTTTACTTCTTCCACCTCTAACACTTTCTTTTCCCATCCTCTTTCCTTCCTTCCCTCCTTCTTTCTGTCCCTCTTCTCTTCTTCCTTCCTTTCCTACCTGTTTCCTTCCTTCCTTCCTTCCTTCCTTCCTTCCTTCCTTCCTTCCTTCCTTTCTTCCTTCCTTCCTTCCTTCCTTCCCTTTCCTTCCTTCCTCCTTCCCTTTCCTTCCTTCTTCCTTCCCTTTCCTTCCTTCCTTCCCTTCCTTCCTTCCTTCCTTCCTTCCTTCCTTCCTTCCTTCCTTCCTTCCTTCCTTCCTTCCTTCCTTCCTTCCTTCCTTCCTTCCTTCCTTCCTTCCTTCCTTTCCTTTCTTCTTCCTATCTATAAGTAGGTGGTGCAGTAGGCAGAGTGTTGGTCCTGAAGTAAAAAAGAATCATGGTCCTGACTTCAGTTTCCTCATTTGTAAAATGAGCCGAAGAAGGAAATGGCAAACCACTCCAGTATCTTTGTTGAGAAAAACCCAAATGGGGTCAGAAAGAATCACACATGACTGAAAAGTCTCACGACATCTTTCTTTTATCTGTCTTGCCTACTTTCTTAACTGCCTGCCTGTTCTGTTCATATGTCATCCATACATCTTTCTATCTATCTATCTATCTATCTATCTATCTATCTATCTATCTATCTATCTATTCATCCATTCATACATCCATTATCTATCTACCCTGTCTTTCTGTCTATTTATGTGTATATCTATTTATCTATCCATCCATCCATCCTTCTATCTATCTCTCTATCTATCTATCCATCCATCCATCTACTTGCCTATCCAGAGAAGTCAAGAGCAGGCCCCTCAGTTCTTTCCCTCCAAAGGAAGGAACAGAAGTGCTATTCAGTGTTTGTGTGCATGAAAGAACCTGGTTCTTCCCAGTGTCCCTCCCCTCCCCCAGCCTAAGGATCGGGGACTGTTTGTGTGAATGAAAGCTCTGTGGACATCTGTTTGATGCTGTGCAAAAGAAGCAGTTGAGGAACAGCCCCCACTACTAGTTCTGTCCTTCTGTCCTTGCTGAACAGATTGCCCAGAATCTAAAAGAAGCCATTTTAATGAGAGAGAGAAGAAAAAAAATGGGGAGAGAAGTAGGAGAGAGGGTAGGGAAGGTGGAGCAAAAAGCAGAGGACTTTTGTAGGAATTATAAACAATGATCAGAATTGTGTGTAACATGATCCCATCGAAATTCTTTCAAAAGTCTACAAATTATATTGATTAAAATGATTTTTTTTACTTCTAACAACTGGTTATTTTTCCATAGAGGGAAGCAACAGGAAAGTCTTTGGAAATTTTCTTCTTTGGAAAATGTAGGATTTTGCACAAGGGGTAAAGCTAAATGGTTCAGTGGTGAGAACACTGGGTCTGGAGTCCTGAAAGCCTCAGGTATAATCTGGCTTCAGACACTTACTAGTTATATGACTCTCTACAAGTCTTAGTCTCTTTTTACCTTAATTTACTGAAGAAGGAAAAGGCAAACTGTTCAGTATCCTTGCCAAGAAAACCCCATAGACAGTGTAGCCTGTGGAATCAAAAAGAGTTGGACATAACTGATCACGAGAACAAGGATTTTGTAAGAATGGGTAGGCATTCGTAGCTGAGATATGTGGAGGGAGCAAGTAGATGGTTCAGATTTCCCTCTCACTATATCTGACCTGAAAATAGAAAGGGAAAATGAAGAAGACCCCGACATCTGAGTATCATGGGGCATTTGAGACTTGGTAAAATTACTTCATGATCTATCTTCATTCTAAAAAACATTAAACAAAAATGCCTGCTATGTTCAGAGAAGGCACTGTACTCGATCTTTCAAAGAAAAAGCAATAATTAACTGAATTCTTGATAACTTTTTATGCTAGACTATGTCTAAAACCTTGAGTGCTTCCTACAAACCCTTAAAATGAAAAAAAGGGAAAATCTAATCATTAATACAGCTATTTCCAAATACAGCCAACAAAGGTAGCACTGACAATATTTTTCTGGTCATGAATGCTTGTCTGAGTCTGAGAATCATAGTTCAGAATTTGTGGTTGAAAGCTCCATGACCTTTGTCCACTCCGATTGATATATGGTGTGAATATAGAGCAGGAGACCAAAACCAAACTGGTATTCCTACAAAGAAAAGTGGAGAAGTACCATGTGAAAGACAGCTGGCCCCAGCAATCCCCCCAATCACTCAAAGGAATGATTTAGTAACATTCAGCCACAGGGAGTCTGCTACATTGCCGAATGGAGGGAACTTTCATTTCCTATTTCCAATCTCTCATATACTTCAATTCCAAGGTTTTTAGACACACTCTAGTAAAAAAATTAGCAAGAATTCAAAGTTGAAGCTCAATTTTTTTTCCTTGAAGATCAAGGGTAGTGCCCACATTAAGCCCTTGTTAAATACTTGCTGAATGAATGCTAATATATTTTTAAACAGTATTTTTTCTAATTACACATAGAGACGATTTTAAGACCCATTTCTTCATTTTAAATTTATGAATTAAAACAACCATTTCCATAATGTAGTACAATAAAATGATGTTTGTATATGAAGCTTCAAATCTACTGGGCACAACTTGCTATTCCTTTCAAATAGATCACAAAATTGCCATGAATTTTTTCTTTTTTCTTCTCTCCCCTCCACATGAATATTCATTTAAAATTTTTTTTGAATTCCAGAATTTTCTCTCTCCTCTCTTCACTCCCTAAAACACTAAACGATTTGATATAGGTTATAGATATGTAATCATGTAAAACATTTCCATATGCATCATGTTGTGAAAAAGGAAACAGACCAAAGAACTCACAAAAATGTTTCAATCTGCATTCATATCCATCACTTCTTTCTCCGGAGGTGGAGAGCATTTTCTATCACGAGTCCTTTGGAATTGTCTTGGCTCATTGTATTGCTGAAAATAGTTAAGTTATTCATAGTTGATCATCATATAGTGGTGCTGTCAGTGTGTTCAGTGTTCTGGTCCTGCTTATTTTACTTTGCATCAACTCATGTAAGTCTTTCCAGGTTTTTCTAAAATCTACCTGCTTGTCATTTCTTACAGAGCAATAGCTCTTTCTTTCTTTCTTTCTTTCTTTCTTTCTTTCTTTCTTTCTTTCTTTCTTTCTTTCTTTCTTTCTTTCTTTCTTTCTTTCTTTCTTTCTTTCTTTCTTTCTTTCTTTCTTTCTTTCTTTCTTTCTCTCTTTCTTTCTTTCTTTCTTTCTTTCTCTCTTTCTCTCTCTCTTTCTTTCTTTCTTTCTTTCTCTCTTTCTTTCTCTCTTTCTTTCTCTCTTTCTTTCTTTCTTTTCTTTCTTTCTTTCTTTCTCTCTTTCTTTCTCTCTTTCTTTCTTTCTTTCTTTCTTTCTTTCTTTCTTTCTTTCTTTCTTTCTTTCTTTCTTTCTTTCTTTCTTTCTTTCTTTCTTTCTTTCTTTCTTTCTTTCTTTCTTTCTTTCTTTCTTTCTTTCTTTCTTTCTTTCTTTCTTTCTTTCTTTCTTTCTTTCTTTCTTTCTTTCTTTCTTTCTTTCTTTCTTTCTTTCACATTCCTATACTGCGTCTTGTTCAGCCATTCCCCAACTTCAAAATTTTTGCCACCACAAAAAGTATTGCTGTAAATAATACTGCACAAGTTGGTCCTTTTTCCTTTTTCATGATGTCTTTGGGATACAGACCTAGGAGGGGTATCTTTTGGGCATAGTTCCAAATCGCTCCTCCTCCAAATAGTTGGATCAGTTTACAACTCTACCAACAATGGGAATGGTAATATATTAACTGCATTTTTTGCCTCTTTCAGGAAACTCTAGTTTTCAGTCATTTCTAATTCTTCATGATCCCATATATATATGTCTTTTGATCCTTACATTGACTCTGCAAGGTAAGTGCTAAAATCTTAATTTTGCTAAAGATAACAATTGACATTTTACAGACAACTGAGGCTCAGAGGGAAGACTTGACCAGAGCCACTTCATTTGTGTATGAGATGGGACATGAACTCAAGGCTTCTTGATTCCCTCTCTCCAGTAAGTTCTTTGTTGAATGGTGATTCTAAAAGGGGGCCAGATTTTTCTTTTACATATGAATAAATGTGCTGTTCTCCAGCAGTGACTTTCACTAATTTAAACAAGGTGTTCTATTTTAAAACCTAGGTTATTGCTTCTATCTTCATCTAATTCAATAGATTAAATCTATCTATTCATCTAAAATAAATAATCTAATCTAAATAGATTAAATCTATCTATTCATCTAATTCAATCTAATTCAATAGAATAAATAGATTAAATTAAGCATTTAGGATATGTTTAGCCTTGCCCTGGCAAACCAAAGATTAAAAAAAAAAGTTCCTACTCTCAAGGAGTTTATATTCTAGGTGGGGAGAGGAGAAGAGAACAGCAGACACATAGGTAAGTAAATGCAAAGTGAATACAAAATGAAAAGGCAAGGGGCTAACACAGAAGAAGCCCGGGAGTGGTGCTTTGAAAGCAACTAGGGATTCTGGGGAGGAGAGGTGAGGTGAGTGAACATCCTAGACATGAGGAATGGTCTGTACAAAGATACAGAGGAAGGAGAAAGAAATGTCAGATAGAGGGGGGCAGTTTGGTGGCTGTATAGAATTTAAAAGTGAAAGAAATGTGAAATGAATTGGAAAAGATATGTTGGAACTAGAGTAGAAAGGCTATTAAAGGCTCTAGGACATAAAGACTGGTTCTGAATAGAGAACAAATGGAAATATAAAAAGGGAAAAAAAATCCATGCACTCTTTGAAGCTTTTTTGTTGTTTTTGTTTGTTTTTTTTTACCCAGGATAGGTGGGGTAATACATCTAAATGAGAATCAATAGGCTTGAATTTGAATCCAGACTCTTGGAGTAGCTGTGAGACTAATTGGAGACACTATTAAATTAATTGGACACTGTTAAACTCTCTGAGCCTTAGTTTTCTGTAAAATGTCAATTGTTATTCTTAGCAAAATTAAGACATTAGCACTTACCTTACAAAGTCATTGTAAGGATCAAAAGAGATAATACTTGGGATCATGAAGAATGGAAATGACTGAAAATAAGAAATAGTTTCCTGAAAGAGGCATTGATATATCAGTGGATATATCAGCATAAACATTGTTGTAGAATTATAGACTGATCCAGCCATTCGCAGGAGCAATTTGGAACTTGTTCACAAGATTTTGGCTGTGCATACTCTTTGATCCAGCAATACCCCTAGTAGGTCTGTATCCCAAAGACATCATAAAAAAAGGAAAAAAGACCAACGTGTACAGTATATATTTTCCATTTCTCTAAGTTGAGAACTATTTATGCCACATAACATCACCCAGATATCAGCCTTTAAAAAATGAGTAGATATGTATTATTAAAACTACAACACAATTGTACAAATATGACCTGACCCAATATCTTCTTCCTCTTCAACGCTAAACTCTATGCATTCTTCGTCTTTAACATGTGTCCAACAAAGATGAAGAACTACCAGCCCTTACCAACTTTCCTCCAAATCACAAGGCATTGTCTTCTGATCTGCTGATAACAACCTAAGAACCCCTTGTTTCTTTCCATTAGCCCTGAAGTGAAGCCCTTAGAACTTCAGGGGCCTTTCTATTGGTTCTATAAATGGATTTTCTTTTATGTTGTCTCTCCCAATTAGAGGGTGAGCTTCTAGAAACCCGTTACTATCTCATTTTCTTTTTTTTTTTCTTTTTGGATTTTCTCCTCCTTCCCCCCACCCCATCCCCTAGATGGCAAGCAATGCAATATATGTTAAACATGTTAAAATATATGTTAAATCCAATATATGTAAACATATTTATACAATTCTCTTGTTGTACAAGAAAAATCAGATCAAAAAAAGGAAGTAAATGTATCTCATTTTTTATAGTATATGGCATATTTTTATTAAATAATTTAATAAATACTTTAAATAAATTTTAATAAATACTTTTAATAAATTTTAATAAATACTTTATCATTCAATTCCACAAGGAGAGTGCATACTATATGGGAGACAACGTGTGGTATTGAGGATACAAGTATATTCCTCTTGAATATAATCAGGGGATGTAACATGCGCTAAAAACGAAATTGGCCAGATCTTGATGGGAAATGATTGGTGTACAGCGTGGCAGCCATTTTGGAATCAGTTATATCCATACAACTAAATTTTTAGTGAGCAGACAATTGAGCAGAATCTTTTATTTACTCCTTGTTTTAGTTAACTATGGGTCTATTGAGGTATGTAGGCTGCTAAGAAATAATCTGCATGAGCTTAATTGTTTCCTTTGCACATTCACTTTAAAGATACCTTCAAAGTATTCATTATGCAGTAAAGGGAATATGACATATGCACACATAAATCTAATCTGAACTAAGAAGTGATGGAGGCAAAGGAAGGATCTGGACAAAGTGTTTGAGGAATATTTGAGGAGAGAGAAATACTTTCAAAATAGACTCTTCTCATGAAGAGTTTATAGAGATGAGAAAGTAGGCAGATGGCTGGTAATTGCTGATGTTATCTTAGTTGCATTTTTTGGGAAGAGTGCCACCTCTGATCTTTTCCTATTCTTTAAAAAAATATCTTCTTTTCTTTACGACATTTTGAAAATTGATTCCTAAGAGGCTTAGTGGCTTCTTACATGTATTTCTTCTGTATGTTGTATTGATGATCACTTTCCAATAACTTTTCTCCCTACGCCTACCTCACTTCCACTGAACCTTTGATTTTAGCAAAGACATATAACTAAATAGAACCACCTTATTGACCATGTCTGACAATATTTGTTCCACGTCACGACCAGTCTACCATCTCTTTGCACAGAAGAAGGATATATATTTCACCTTCACGTCTCTAAAGTCAAGATTGACTAGTGCATTGACAGAGCATTGGTTTTTGTTCATGGTTGTTTTACTTACATTATTGTTGAATTTTCTTTTAGGTCTCCATGCTTCTCTTTGAATTGAATCACACAGCCTTCCCAAGTTACTCTGAACTCTCCATATTTGTAATTTTTTTATAGCACAATAATATTACTTTATATTAATATGCCATAATTTGTTCAGCCATTTCCCAATTTGGGGATACCCATTTTGCTTCCAGTTATTTGCTACCTTTACAAAGTACTGCTATACATATTTTTGTATAGATGGGATCTTTCTTTCTGTCTTTAGTTTCTTTGGGCAAATTCCTAGTAATGGGGTTGTTAGATAAAGATGTAGCTTAATGACTTTTCTAATAAAATTAATTTTGTTTTCCAGGATGGTTGGAATAATTCATGGTTCCAGAAACAAAGTGTGTTCATCTTTCTATATAACGCCTCCAACATTTACCATTTTTATCTCTTGTCATTTTTGCCAATGTGATGTTGTTGACCTCAGAGTGCATGCACCCCTCCCCATTACACTAATATTAGAGATTTGGAATATTTCCTTCATATAGCGTTGATAGTTTTCTTTCTTATTCCCAGTTTTATAAAGCGATTGCTATGTTCTCACATAGATGGCTTCATTTAGAACCAAAGTGGTTGATTCCAAGTTCCATGGTTCTAATGCTGTTGTTGGTGAGAACAAATCACTAAGGAATAGCCACATATCTATTCTTTTTCATATATTCCTAGTTTTATTTGCTTATGCTTTTGCAGTGCATTTCTTTAGCTGGGTGTTATGGTGAGCTCTCCACCAGATTTCTTATTTTTTTGCTGCTTTGTGAGGCAATATGATTTATAAGCATTCATCATTTTGCTCTGCTTTTAAATGAGCTTTCACTTTAAACTGGTGTTTCTAATGGCTGCCATATTTCTCTTCTTTTCTCTTCGAAGTGCACAGAGTGCTGGGCATGAAGGTAGGAATCCCACCTCACTTATGAGCTATGCTGCCTGCCTCAGTTTCCTCAGCTGTAAAATGGGGATCATAAATGAAATCTACCTCCCAGAATTGTTGTGAGTATCAAATAAGATAATATTTGTAAAAGCACTTTTCACATGCAGGGCATTTAAAAATTCTTGTTTCTTTCCTTTCTTGCTTAGGAGGAAGATCCTATTTATTCACTAAGGCAGCTTCTGGACTCTTTGTCCTTGTTGTAGCAACTGTTTATATTATTTAAACTTTCCTAGGAATGTGAAAGAGCCAATGTGTTTACTTATCTATTTCCAGAACTGACTACTTATTTAAACATATCATTATGGGACTCTCTTGCAATTGTATCCATTGTCTTCTCATTTTTATCCTTTCTGTTTATTTGGCATTGATCTTCAACTTTTTGATGATTTAGATACTCACTGATGTCCAGTTCTGAAATGATTCTCACATCGGCAAATCATTTCTTGTTAAAACGTGACCAATTTGATTTTTCACGATGATCTTGGGTCTAGATTCTTCTCTCTTCTGGAAGAAAGTGTGTATAATATATGGGCATAATTTTTTCCCATAATCTACAAAATTTTGGCTTCTTTCATATTTTGATCTCAAACTGTTATTTTCCAAAATATTTATTTTTTTCCTGCACCCATCCTTGCATTGAAGTCATAACACATTAAGCATTTTATTGGCAGAGTATATTATTATAGTCCTCAAAACAGACTCTATTTGCTATCTAAAGAATCTTAAGTATTCAGAGGCTCACCACTGGAAATTTGTATATTAGTTGTTAAAATTTTTGGCAAAAGAAACCAATGAAAACTAATTCCTCAAGAGTCAAACAAACTCAAGTAACCTATAGTCCTCTGTGGTCTCCAATCCCTTCTATAGTGTTCACAGTAGGATAGCAGAGAAAAAGACAGAGAATATTAAGAATGACTGGTGAGGACACTCCCTTCAGTGATGCAGATCGCATCCATACGTTCTTATCCATTGTGATTCATTTATATCTTCCCATGTATCTTCCATGAATGGCAAATAAGACATATTGAGGGCTTCTTTTAGAACTTTTGACATTGTGGAGGAAGTTATGGAATATATGAACTCTGTTATTTGTCACTTTCACTATATGAATCGCTTACTGATATTAAATGCTTAATTACCTTAATTTTGAATTGTTGTCTAGTGCTCAATTTTAAGGTTAGCAAAATACTTTTCTTTGAACAAAAGGAGATATAGTATAGTATAGGATCTGTATTGACATTCTTGATATAAATGTTGTTGTTTTGTTGTTTGTACTTCATTCTCCAAGAAGACCGTGACATCAGGAAGGTGATACCATGACATGTGAGTGAATTGATTTAAGTCAGGCAGGGATGTACAAACTTACTCTCTCTTCTGGATCCATCTGGGTCCAATGGCAAGATATAGATCAGGATGGCTGGAGATGGCCCTGGATGCAGTGGGAGACATGAGCCTTTGTTTATTTGCTATTCAATATCTCTTATAGAGAATGAAGAAAGAGAAAAAATTTTATAAACAATTTGATCAAAGCCTAAAGACGAAATAAATTTACTAGTTTGCTAGTTTTTACAAGTAGGAGATAAATTAATGTGTTATATATTAACTTTTGTTATTATACAGGGCTGATGCTTTAAGCAACTCTGTGAAAGTCCAAATTGACATGACATTAAGATGCTTTTATGGTGCTATTATCTCACTGATATGGGTATTGCCTCATCAGGGTATGAGTGTAGATTGTAATTCATCTATACCTTTTCATCTCAGGAGATTCCCACTCAGACCTCCCATAAATCTGTTGTGGATGTTCCACCTGATGGGTTGAAGGCTTCTTCTAAATCTGTTGGTATTATGGGAAAACCAATTGGGTATTATTATCCCTGCGCTAGTGCTCATGATCACTATGAGGCAAGCCAATCTCCTTTTCTGCTCATAGATTTCTTTGTTAGTTAGAAAATGGTATTTACACACATATATTGTATCTAGATTATATTGTAACACATGTAAAATGTATGGGATTGCCTGTCATCTAGGGGAGGGAGAGGAAAATTTGGAAAAATGAATACAAAGGATAATGTTATAAAAAAATTACTCATACATATATACTGTCAAAATTATAAATAAAATAAAAAATAAAAATAAATAAAATTAAAAAAATATTTCTTTGTTAGTTGTTCTTATGCTACTTTACATCCATAGCTCTTCGTCCATAATAAGCTGTCACCTGCTTATACTCACCATGCACCTTTTCATTGTCCTTTGAGTCACTAGCAACTTTATAATTTTCTGAGATTGGGGTGTTACCTGTTTGGTAGCTAGGTGACTCAGTGAATAAAGACAGCTGAACCTGAAACAGGGAAGATGAGTTCAGAACTGGCTCTAACCATTACTAGCTATGCGACCTTGGGCCAAACACTTAAATTTTGTCTGCCTCAGTTTCTTCATTTGTGAAAAGGGCATAATGATGTTTAGTAATTAGCTCCTATTGATTGTAATAGCTCTTCCTGTTGTGAGGAGGAAATGAGGTAATCTGCAAAGCCCTCTGTAAATGCTGGCTAGTATTTGTAGCTAAGAAATTAATTGGGAGGAAACCAGATACTTTATAAAAAGATACTGTTTTATGAAAAAAAATCACAATAAAAATCACAATCTCTCCAATTTAAAATATGATCATATTGTTTAAGAAATAGGTTTGCAGGGCCAGCTAGGTGGTGTCGTGGATAAAGCACCAGCCCTGAAGTCAGGAGGACATGAGCTCAAATTTGACCTCAAACACTTAATCTAAATCACAAACCTGGTGTAGATTTAGTTTTAGATTGACGGGAAGTTGTTCCTGATCTGAAGGCTTAGGAAAAAGTAAATTGAGGGCTTCCTAGCTGTGTGACCCTGAGTCACTTGACCCCAATTGCCTCAGAAAAAAAAAATAGATTTGCATGCAACTTTTTGAGGGAAATATTCCTCTTGCACAAAGTGTGATCCTGCATAAAATAATGTCCATAAGGAAGAGAAAACTTTTGGGGATCCAACTAACTCTATACATTATTTTAGAGAAAACGAATAGTGCAAAGCTTTTCTTGTGTTTCCAGAGTGAAGATGCTTGGAATGACATACAGAATTTTTCTTCTTTTAGCATCTTGTAGGAAACCAGTGTCATAACTGCTACTAAATTAACCCTAGAAGAGTCAAATGCATATTCTCCTTTGCAAAAAAAAAAAAAATGAAGAAACTGTAAGATGATGTTTCTTGTCTTTCCAGAAGAGATTGAAATCTTTTTTTATGTCTCTGTGGGAAAAAAAAAAAAGGTTGTGGGGATGGGAAGGGAGAGGGCCAAATGGAGCACTAGAAAATGTAGTCAGCTAGATTAAGATTCTTTCTAGCTCCAAATTTAAGAGACATATTAAAAAGTGGCAAGAGAAAGATTTACAGAAAGATTTAAGAAAAAGTGACAAGAGCTCCTAATCTAAGGAATTTATTGTAAAACACAATTTGCCTTTTTTAAAAAATAGATTTTATTAACATTTTAAAAAAATTACCATAGTTTTCTCCAGTATCCCATATCTTTCCCTTTCCAGGGAGCATTCCCATATAACAAATAGTATTTTCAATTTACTTTTTCCTAAGCCATCAGGTCAGGAACAATTTCCCCTCAATCTAAAACTAAATTGCACCAGGTTTGTGATTTAGATTAAAAGTGCTGAGTCCAACATTAGAAAATAAATTAAAACATGTTTTCTTTTAATGTCCAATTACTTTAAGGTTTTTTTTTTTTGTTTTTATTTTTTTGGTTTTGGTTTTTGCTATTATTAACAATAAAGCTTCTTCACAGTTTAGGCATTTCTCTATTGTCTTCATACTTTAATTGTAGCATTTGTGTAAATGTTTGCATTTGTATTCATAACATAGCCTGTGTAACTATGATTAGCCTTTAGTTATATTTTTTATGTATGCTGTCTGCATGGTTCTCCGTGGGCCCCGAAGGCCTGTCAGCATTGGACATGTTTATAGAAAATTTACTAAGTAATGTTTTTCAAGATGAAGATAAAGTTATTTATTTAAAGAATGTTGTGGGGATTTGAGTAATCATCATCAAGGACTAGCTACCTTTCCAAGAGAATTCCCCATAGCTCTTCTGCTGCTTGGCGTCTGAATTTGTTTTTGGTCAACCTTAGTTGTTAGGATCATCACGAATTATGAAATGAGAAAACAAAGCAGAATTTTTACAGTATCAATGTTTCCGTTAGTGTCCTGGATCTTGGAAGTTGTTTTTTTCCCCCCTACTCCCTTCTATTCCACCTCCCACCCCTGCCATTTGGCAACAAAGGAAACTGAGGTTCAGGGATGTTCAATGACTTGCCCAGAGATAGTAAATAATTCAACAAAGTTCCGATGCTTTGATATACCATAATTTATTCAGTCATTGAATATATGGGTTGCTTACAATGTTTCCTAGAGCTATAAATAAAATTATATCTTTTTTTCTTTTTCAAAACTCTTTTAAGATATAAATTCTTATAGTTGGATTATTGTATCAAAGGTTTCAATAGATCTTGTATTGTGCTAAGCATACCAAGACAGAAAAATGAAACATTCTCCATCTTCTAAGAGCTTAAATTCTGACAGTGGAGATAACACATGCATATTTAAGCATATTCAAAATAAATAAAAATAGTTGCGAGGTAGTTAAGGCAAACACTAATAAATTAGGAGGATCAGAAAAGGTATCCTAGAGGTGATAGGACATGAGCTGTCATCTTGAAGAAGGGGAGAGAATCTATGAAGTGATGCTGAGAGTGACTGTATAGCAGTGTCAAAAGTCAAACAGCAGAGTCTATATTTGATCTTGGAGGCAAGAGGGAGTCAATGGAGTTCTCTGAGTAAAGTCAGATTTGTGCTTAAGGAAAATCAATTTGGTGACTGTACTGGGGTGGGGAGATAGGAGGAACAATGAAGAGATGATTGTAATATCCAAGAAGAAGGTCCAAACTAGAATGGTGGCTGTGTAAGTTAAGGTAGGCAGATAAAAAGCAATAAGCATTTATGAATGAATTATGTCTGCCCAGCCACTGTGCTAAGACTGGAGATATAAAGAAAGATTAAAAACCAGTCTATGCTTTCAAGGAGTTCAGATTCTAATGGGGAGTTAATGTGTAAACAACAATATAAAAACAAAGAGTAAGTTGGGGGTGGTGTCAGAGGGAAGGTACTAAGATTTTTTTTTTCATGGTTGAAGATTCATTCAATCTGCTTGGATTGTGATTCTTTGAATTAGATGGATGGAGTGCCTTCTCATCTTTATCCTTTCCTCTTCTTAATTTTTAAATTATGGTGACTTATAGATGATTCACCAGTTGAGTCTGGTGAATACTACAACTATTTATTTTCTCTCTTTTAAGATATTGTCAATTTCATTTTTATTATCTTTTTAAAAAATCTATTTATTTTCAATATATATTGCCTTATGAATCATGTTAGGAGAGAAAATCACAACAAAAGGAAAAACCATGGGAGAGATACAAAAATAGAAAAAAGAAGTAAACATAGCATATGTTGATTTATATTCAGTCTCCTTAGTTCTTTTTCTGGATGGATTTGACATTTTCTATCCAAAGGCTATTGAAATTGCCTTGGATCACTGAACTACTAAAAAGATCCAAGCCATTCATAGTTGATTCTTGCTGTTATTGTGTACCATGTATTCCTGTTTCTGCTTGTTTCGCTCAGCATCAGTTCCTGTAAATCTTTCCAAGCCTGAAAGGCATTAATATTAAGGAGGGTGGAAAAGGCTTCTTGTAGAAGGGGAGACTTCAGCTAAAAGTTGAATGAAGTCAGGGAGGCTAGGAGGCAGAGATGGGGAAGAAAAGAATATCACATATAATAGACAGTCGGTGAAAATGTTTGGAATCAGAAGATGGAAGAGTTTGTGTTCAAGGAGATCAATGTCACTGGTTCACAGAGAATGTGAAGGGGAATAAGGAGAGTGTAAGAAGACTGGAAACGTAGGAAGGGACTGAGTTATGAAGAGTTTTAAAAGCCAAGCAGGATAGAAAATTTCTTCCTAGAGGTAATAAGGAACTATTTGAGTTTATTGATTTGGAGTAAAGTCATACTTTTGACAGTCATAGCTAGAAACAGAGGAGGAATTAGGGGGGAAGATAATGAATTTCAATTTAGGATATGTTGTTTTAAATATTTGAAAGATTTCTGCTTCAAGGTATCCAATAAGCAGTTACGGATGTAAATACTGAGTAGAAAGTTAGGACTGGACAAGGAGATCCGAGCATCTTCTGCACAAAAAAGCCACTTGAAACCATGGGAGCTGATGAGATCCCAGAGTGACATACTTTGAGAAGAAGAGAGCCTAGAGCAAAACCTTGGGGGAGCCCCATAACTAGTAGGGATTATGAACTTTGGAGACTGGAAAAATGATGATGACCCCAACAAAAGTGAGAAATTTGGTAGAGAGGAGTGTTTTAATGGAAAGAGAATGGGTTCTAAAGAACACTTTTCACTTTTAAAGCAGAGCTTTAATTCTAAAGTCCTTTCTTTGGTAGCATTAGTGGAGGTAATTCCCTTGCTTCCTCCCTTATCTCTGCCTTTTTGCTTTCTCATAAATCTTTTTATCTTATGATTTCTGTTTTAGTTGTGAAATTATTATCAATAAATATTTGATTTGTATACCTATTTTATATACCTATATACATGTAGCTATGTAAAAATTTCTCAGGCAAAAAGGGGTTATAAATGGAAAAAGTTTAAGAAGCCTGCCCTATCAGACCTATAAGGTCTTTCTGATTTACAAGTGGACATGAAGTTCAATGAGAAAAAGGTAAAATGAAGGGGTTTTATTAATCAAGAAGTTGGTTCCTGTATCTATAGGAAGGAACCTTAGTGAATAGTTGGTTAGGAAGGAATCATAGAGAACTGGTTTTTTTTAACCTCCTGATTTGGGAGGTAAGGAAACTGAGTGTAGATAGAGTGAGTTGCTCAAGATTACTCAGTAGTAAGTAACGGGAAAATTCAAAGTTCATCAGTCAGTCAATAAACATTTGCTAAGCCTTTAGTTCATTCCAATGATTGTGCTAAGTGCTGGACCTTTACCTTCCAATCTTCCAATTTTTGTGCTGGTTTTTTTTTTTAATCATAGTTGCTTCATTAACACAACCATTCTCCATCTCAATTCCAGATTTCAGTAATGGAATCATTAACAAGGTCATCTAAACATCCCTCTGATGGAAGGGATAACTTTCTCAAGAGCAGGGTCATCTACAATTTTAAAAGAATTTTTGAAAAACAAATATGTTACCCCATGCTCTCCCTCTAGAATTCTAAGCAATCTTTATCTTAAATAGGAATAAGCTTTTTAATAAGAGGATATACTTTATCTGAATACAGTATCACACATAGCAAACCCTGTTATAAAGTGTCTTGTTATTACATGGATGTGGAAGAATCCCAGGTCAAATCAAATTTCCTGAAACCTGATCACCTCTGGCAGCAAATAGCTGTCATAATTCAGTTTTCCTATATAGAAACACAATCTATTGAAAGAATGCTTGAAAGCTCTGATGTGAAAAATGTAATAAAATGAAGAGAGTGAAAATTGTATCACATACAATCATAGATTGGCAGGGGAGAGGGGAAGTCTATGGGGAACAGCGATGTGACTGATAATTTCTTTTTTTTTTTTTTGAAATCTAATTTTTGACATATTTTATATTATCTTTATTTTCAAATATAACCTTTTTTCCCTTCTCTTTCCTAGCAGCCCCCCCCCATAAAAAAAGCTTTAAGAAAAAAAGAGTTTATTTTTTCAATCTCATTATTTTAGTGTTCTAAAGAGATAAATATAGTTTTCAACATTCATTTTTGTAAGACTTTGTGCTCCAAATTTTTCTCCTTCCCTCCCCCCTCCCCAAGACAGCAAGATTTAGATTAAATATGTTTAATTTAAATGAACAAAATCTACCTATTCTGTCTAACAGTATATGTGATATTCCACAGTCGAATCTCTCCACCTTTGCAGAGAAAGAAGAAGGTACATTTTCTCAAATTTTTTTCTGACACCAAACTTGGCTATATAGTTGTAATTACATAGTATTCATTTACTTTTTATTGGGGGGAATATTTTCATTTATATTAGATGACACTTTCAATAAGACTGAAATAAGAACCTCATTCAAAATATTGTTATTTAAATGGATATACAGTAAAGATCCTGGTAGCTCATGGACAATCTGAATTGGAAATGAGCCCAAAGGATATTCAAGTTCTATTTGGCCAAATTGGGTGAAAATACCCATCAGAATGGTAATCCTTTATTGTTCTACCGATCCCGAGATTTTGAGCTAGAAAGTATCATCTGTTCTAACTTATCTCTTTTTAAATACAAAGAGGCCCCAGAATTGAAATTACTTTTTCAAGGTCACAAAGCTGGTAGCTGAATTGGGATTTGACAGAGATCCTTGAACTTCAAACCCAGTGGTCTTTGCCCCCTGCCAGGCTGTCTCTCAAATTTTCACTTCCAATTTGGATCCAAGTTCCATCCGTCACAATTCATTTGACTTATCTCTTATCAGGTCCGATTTTTCCATTTTTCTTTCAGGGTATAATAAATTACATTCAAATGACAGTCACAGGAGAAACTTTTCTTTCCTTTCTAATCAACAAAGTTGATAGATGGCAAGTGAAGCCCTGGGGAAACAGCATCTGTTATAGATCAAGGATCCCCTTCCCACCAAAGAAAGATTTAAGAGACACAAAGTATTTTGCAATTTAACATTTGCTCAAGTCTAGCACTTGCACATCATTAGCAACTAGATGCAAGGAGAAAGTTCAGGAGGAAGGGGTGACTGTGATTAAAGGGGTATTTACTTAGGAGGGAAGTCAGGCTGGGTAGGTCAGATCCACAAGACTAATCTGAAACTGAAAGGTGAGCCAATGAGCCGGTCGATTTGGGGTGTGTAGAGAGCCATTTGGGGGTCATTGAGGCCAAAAAAGTCTTACTCTTTGGAATGAATTCACCCAAACAGTGAGTTCTTCTGCCCTATATTTAGTGGGTGGTTGCTCAAAGCTCCTTTTGACCTAGTCCAAGTAGATAGGGCATGTGATTACAGTTCAGTTCAATTCAGCTTCCCAGTTTTGAATCCCTGCCTGACACTTATTACTGACTTTGGATGAATAATTTCTTTTCAGTTTCTTTATCTGTAAAATAAAGGATTTAGACCAGAATCTTTAAGATCATTTCCATATTTTGTAATTGTAGATTCAATGTATAGGCCCTTGGCTAAGCACTGGGGATTAAAAAAAAAGAGGCAAAGGACAGTCCCCCTTGCCCTCAAGGAGCTGACAATCTAATGGGGACACAACATACAGACAAATATATACAAAGCAAAAAAGCAACAGAATAAATAGGAAATAATGAACAGAGGGAAAGTATTGCAATTAAGAGGGGCTGGATCAAGCTTTCTGTAGAGAGTAGGATTTTAGTTGGGAATGGACAGCTAGATGGCATAGTGTGTAGAGTGCTGACATCTGGGAGACAATTAAAATATGACTTCAAACACTAGTTGTGTGATCTGGGCAACTCACTTAACCCTACTTGCCTCAGATTGTAAAATGAGCTTGAGAAAGAAATGTCAAATCACTCAGTATCTCTGCCAAGAAACCCCCAAATATGACACAAAGAGTCAGACACAACTGACCAAGTATAATATAGAAGATATCTGAGGCAGATCTGAATTCAGGGCTTCCAGACTCTAAATCTAGGATTCTATTCAAAAGCCACCTAGTTAGCTCTAGGAATGTTCATGAAGCCAGGCAAAGTAATGCGATGGGGTCCTACAGGTTAACTGGGGAATTTAAGGGAAAGCTTCACGGAGGATATGGAGATGAACTCTCACAAATGAATGAAATTTCAAGATAACTGTGTGTGTGTGTGTGTGTGTGTGTGTGTGTGTGTGTGTGTGTGTGTGTGTGTGTAAGGGATAAACTGTATGACATTTCAGGTATAAGGAACAAAAACACACAGGCACAGTGTTTTCTTGCTCATTTGAAAACTGTTGAGTAGTCTTATTTGATGAGTAATACAGTTAGGATAAAGTACGGAGTTTGTAGGGGGAATAATATGAGATACAGTTGGAAAGGAAGGATGACATTGGATTAGAGAGGGTCTTCAATGCCAGGTTAGGGAGTCTGTATTTTATGTGCTGGGTAGACATTTTGTCTGTCCAGTATAACAGGAGACTATCTCTTCAATTTTCACTGCCATTGCTATACTATACCTTGGGAATCTAGGTGGGAAAGAGCTAGAAGAGTTTGTTGGAGCTGAGGCTTTTGTGATGACTCCTATCTCTATTTAAGGCCCTAGTTTCTAAGGAGACAATTAATCTTTGAATAAATACTTCTTCTCCTGGGTACACCCAGCATACATATACCCATCAAAGCCTCAGTTATAGCAGAAGGCAGTTCAATCTCACTGATTACATTTCAGCAAATGCTCTTTCCTAAGTTGTCTTCCTTGATTTTTTACCCTGCATCCCTTTCCCTCCCCATTTCCTTACCCTGCATCCCTTTCCCTCCCCATTTCCTTACCCTGCATCCCTTTCCCTCCCCATTTCCTTACCCTGCATCCCTTTCCCTCCCCATTTCCTTACCCTGCATCCCTTTCCCTCCCCATTTCCTTACCCTGCATCCCTTTCCCTCCCCATTTCCTTACCCTGCATCCTTTTCCATCCCCATCCCTTTGGATTCAGTGGCCTTATCTTGGGGTGTATTAAGTCCTCTAAGGCTACATTAACCTCCTCCATTCTTCTATTTCAATTTCTGTATTGTATCTTCAAGGGGATCCTTTTCAGGTGGGTGGGGATGCTCCCCTTGCAAAGTATCATCACTTTCTATATTGGGGTCATTGGTTAGTTCTCAGTCTCTATTCCATGGCTAACTGTTGCTTTTGGTTCACTGCCCACTGAGGAATAAAACTAGATTCTGATTAGTGCGAATAATGAATCCCATAAAGTGGTTACATCATTTGAATTTACACAGCACATTGCCACTGAGCTGGAACCAATTACCATATTTTACATAATTATAACTTTGAATAGTTTGAATTCGAATACGTATGACCACTTAACAGGGCTCATTATTCACACTAATTAGGACCGAGCTGGGCAATGGGTTAATGGTTGCTGAGAATAGTGATGGTATTACCTTCTTACATTATTTTCATTCTATCCTTTTCTCACCACAAAGGCTTTAAATTTCTTCACTAGCTTGTGGTCAGCAGAAGAAAAAAATTTTTTTCTTAATCTCTTTTTAAAAAAAAATCTTATTTTTAGTTACATATTTTTAAACATCACCCTCATTTCTGAATATATCTTTCCTCTTTCTCTTCCCAAGAGAATTGCTATCCCTTTCAATGAAGATTAAAAACAAAAGATTAAAAAAGCAGTTTAACAAAACCAACTAATGTCAGCTGCACCTTGCAGTGTATGCAGTATTTGACTATATACATCCCAGTTTCCCCACCTCTGCAAAGAGAGGAAGATAGTAGTACATTGTCTTAACTCTTTTCCTAGATCAAACGTGGTCATTACAATTACACAGAGCTTAGTTTCTCTTCTGGTCCTTTCCATTTATATTTTTAGTCATATATATATATATATATATATATATATATATATATATATATATATATATATATATATATATATATATATATATCCATATCTATCTCTATCTCTGTCTCTCTCTCTCTGTCTCTGTCTCTGTCTCTCTCTATCTCTATCTCTATAGTATTCTGCCTTAATTCATGAGTCTATCTATGATCCTCTGAATTTATCAATTTCTCACAGGGTAGTCATATTTTATTATATTAATATCTTATTATATCTATTTACCAGATAATCATTTCTTTATATGGGGCTTTTCTATTTATTATTGACTCCCTTAGAATAGATGCCTGGCAAGGGGATCAAAGGATATGGACCTTTTTGTCAATAGTATAGTTCAAAATTGCTTTCCACAAAGGTTAGACTCTTTTATAGTTCCATATATATTACATATAATTCCATATGTATTATTGTCAAGTGAAGTCAATGAACATTTATTAAGTGCCGACAATTTGTAGTAGGGGGCTGAGGACACAAAGAGCAGCAAAAAATAGTCCTTGCTGTCAAGAAATTCATAGTCTAATGGAGGAGACAATATGAAAACAACCTGAATGCCAAGAAGATACAAACAGGATAAATTGGAGTTAATCTCTGGAGGAGGTACTAAGAAGTCACTCAAGGAAACTGGGAGACAGAGATCCAGGACATAGTTCCAGGCATAGGGGTCTAGCCTGTCTTTTCACATCCTTCCAACACTGACTATTTCAGTCTTTGGTCATCTTTGCCAATTTGTTGGGTGTGAGGTTAAAAATTCCTCATCACATTTCTTAAATTATTTCTGATTTGGAGGAATCTTTCCAGTGGTTATTAGCATTTTTATTCTTTTCTTTTACTTGCTAGTCTTCTATGCCTATCTTTTAATTTCCTCCTTATTTTTAGTATTAAGCCCTTTTGAGAAATATTTAATGCACATATTTATCCCAAATGATATTTTCCGCTCTTGTCCTATGTCCATTGCTTTTGTTCGTACAAAAGCTTTTCATCTTCATGCAATCAAAATTATCTATTTTATTTTTTATGATGAATTTTATGGATTTTTATGATGGATTTTTGGTAAAAAATTTCTCTTTTCTGGGGAGGGAGTAGAGGGAGGGAGGGGATAATTTGGAAAAATGAATACAAGGGATAATATTATAAAAAATTACTCATGCATATATACTGTGAAAAAAATTATAAATAAATAAAATTAAAAAAAATTCTCTTTTCTTCCATTTCTGCAATAGTTATGTGATCTTGCTATTTTCTAATTTTTAAAATAATTTGATCTTTCATATTCCACTTTATTTTCATATGTCATATTAATATTTCCATTTATTTGATATTCAAATCATGTATCATAGGATCATAGATATATAACCTTAGGAGACATTTAGTGTAATCTTCCACTTAATAGATGGATAGACTAAGACCCCGAGAAATCAAATGACTTGTCCATGATAAAAAAGATAGCTTTAAATCTTGTCTCTCTCATTTACTAAGTCTGCTAATTCCAAAATAGATATTCTTTGCTCATAGCCCTGCTTCCCCTACATTTTGAATTTACTGTGGTAGATGGTATAAGACAGCTGTAGGGATTTTACTTCCTAATTTTCAAGTAACCTTTTTGATGGGTTTCTCTCTGAGGATCTTGTAATGCCCTACAGTCTCTACCAGCTTTCTTCTTTATCTTCCTTCCAATTGAACTTTATCAGTACCTGGCACTATTCCAAAGTGCTCACAGCAAGGTATAATGACCTTTCAATATCATCATCGTTAGGGCCAATAGGCTCCCTTCAAAGGAAGTTGGCAAGCCCCATGAGTACTGAGTCCTGTGACCATGGAGCAGTTCTCCAAAATCTGATAGCCATTAGGACTTCAGCATTTCAACAAAGTCATCTCAACACACTCAATTATACAATACCCTTCTCCACAGCTGGGCTCCATTCCACTTATTTTTCCAGCAAATACAATGTGACTTTGGCATTAAATGAACAAAAAAAAGTGCAATAGTACTATTGCACCTTGGTGCAATAACTTTAATCAACTTACCTCATGTGTGGTAAGTTTGCACTGGAAATTAGCTATCAATTTACAGCCTTGACTTTAAAAAAATAAAATAAAATGAGATACTCTCATTGTTATGTAGTGTTAGCAGTTTAAGCAATGTAGTTTATGATTACTAGTATAAACAATTTATTTTTTAAAAAATAATAATAGCTTTTATTTTTCAAAATACATGCAAAGATAATTTTCAACATTCACCCTTGGAAAACTTTGTATTCCAATTTTTTTTCCCTTCTTCCCTCTTTTCTTCCTCCTCAAGACAGCAAATAATCCAATATAGGTTAAACATATGCAATTCTAAACATATTTCTATATTTATCATGCTGTACAAGAAAAATCAGATCTAGGAGGAAAAAAATGAGAAAGGAAAAAAAAGTAAGCAAACAACAAAAAAGGGTGAAAGTCCTATATTGTGATGCACACTCAGTCCCCCCAGTTCTCTCTCTGGGTGCAGATGGCTCTCTCTATCACAAGTCTACTGGAATTGGCCTGAATCATTTCATTGTTGAAAAGAGCCAAGTTGATCATCACATAATCTTGTTTAAACAGTTTAGTATTGAAATTTTAATATATTGTCCCAACATGATTCATAAAGCAATATGCATTAAAATTAATTAACAAGAAACAAATGGAAAGATTTACACAAAATAACAAATAGTGAAATGAGCAGAACCAAGAGAACATTGTATATTGTAACAGTGATATTTTTTTAAGAATGACTAAGTTCAAATCCAGCCTGAGACACTTAATGCTTCCTAGCTGTGTGACCCGGGGAAAGTCACTTAAACCCAATTGCCTTAGCCAAAAAAAAAAAAAAAGAATGACTTTAAATGAATAAGTTATCTCGACTATTATAAATATCCAAAATAACTATAAGGGACATATTAAAAATACTATGTACATTCAAAGAAAGAACTGATAAATAGAAGTATGTATAGAATAATTTTACATACATACACACACCTAATTATGTCTAACGATGGCCATCTGTAGGGTGGGATGGGGGATGGAAGAATAAAAAAGGGGAAAAGTAATGTACATATTAACTTTGTTGTATATATAAAAGGAATAACAAGTTGTACATAATAGATGTTCAGTTTCATGTTAAATCATATTTTTTGTCATGCTATGTTGTGAAAATCCTTGTTTCATAAATTAAAAACAAAATAATTTAGTAAAAAATTTCAGTATAGCCTTTGCCACCAATCTCCCCTGCAAAATCACCAGTGAGCCTAATAATGCTAGATGAGGTAGCTTCAGACTGACTCAGGGTTACATAAGTAAATTTATTGATTTGTAATTATCTCAAATGAGACCTCATTAAATATAAACTCTGGGCAACTGAAAACTCTAAGAAGAACTAAGGCCTTCACCACTCTTCCCCAGTTTTAATGTGTACTGTTGGGGATAATCAATTTAGCAAATGATGACTCAAACTGCCATCAGTGAAATGCTTTCTACTGATAGAGTGAATCATGACTCATGACTTAATTCATGAAGTCGTGAAGCAAAAACACTTAAGACATAAGGCGATAGAATAATCATAATAATAATATACATACATAAGTATATATATGTGTGTATGCAAGTATATCTGTAATGCGTGTATATATTTGTGTATGTATTTATGTATTTGTATGTGTGTCTGTGTAGTGCTTATTATGTGCTTAGCACTGTACTAAGTGCTTTTACAATAACCAGGGCTAATAATTTATGATTATGATTTCATTGATCCTTAGAACAATCCTTGGAGTTGGTGCTATTATTAACAGTATTTTATAGAGGAAGAAGCTGAAACAACCAGAAGCGAAGTGACTTGCCCAGAGTCACACCGCTAGCAAGTGTCTGAGGCTGGCTTTGAACGGGGGTGACTCCACTGAGCCATATAGCTGTCCCTTATATCTAACAAATAAGAAGGAATTGAGTAGTTGATTCTCAGCCCCTGGCACACAAATAGATCCAAACCCTTATACATTCTGAGGGAATTACAATTTAATCTTCCCTTAATCCCTGAGAATCTTTCATCACATCAGGAGAGGAACAAAATTGCTTGAGAACTCAGTCTCAGAAGCCCCTTAATTTAGCTCCAAAGACATCAGAATCCCACCATGCAATGCAGCATCCCTTCATAGGTTTCCTTTTATTTCTCTTAGTCCTGAGCCCACAACTGTGGGGAAACCCACAGTGAAGGCCCAGGTTCCAGCAACCCTTACTCTTTACTTCTAACCCTTTCCCTACCTTTCCTTTTCCTTCCTTCTCCAAGTTCATACCTGCTAATCAAATCCCTCATTACTTCGTAGGTCTCCTGAAATTCTGGCATTCTGTTGCTTCCTCCTATGAAGGGCAGCTTCACCATTATGAGCATCTGAAGTCTGGCTGAATTCTTCTGTGTACAAGGCAAATTCCATTCAATTATACAATCTATTTGAGGAGACAAAATACACAGTAAAGTCAATGCAAAATTATTAACCATAAAACTGCATTGTCTTTCTTGAAGTAAAATAGTGTTTCAGATAATAGAAGGGCGGTGTGTGAGCTCTAGGGGCCACAGAAAACTTCATGGAGGTGATGGTTCTGAAACTGCCCTGGTGGGGCCGACAAATTTTACATAGGAAGAAAGTAAGAAGGAATTCTTGGGGATGAAATAATATGAGCAAGGGCAGACATGTCAGAATGAATGTGGCACAGGAAATGCAGAAGACCTGATTTAAATGAAGAATGAATATTGGGCCCTACTGGAAAATGTGGTTGAGTTAATAGGTCAGATTAGGACCAGTTTTTAGAGGAAGCTCTTGCTGAATAGTCTCAATACTTCAGTGTGAGGGGAGATCCTCATATAAATGGATTAGGGTCTCATAGGAGGCTTGAAGAAGGATGAAAAGATCTGCAATGATAGCTTTGGTGATTGAGTGAGGGGATTGAGTAAGGAGATGTATAAAGATCACCTTGCTTCTTTGACAGCTCAGCTGAGATTATATAACTACATTTTTTAGTGGCTCCAATCTCCAGACTTTTGGGCACTTTCTCCAGCTTGGTTCAGTAGCAAATAAATAGGAGCAAAACATGGTGCAAATAATCCAAAGACTGAGGTTTGACAAGGCATGATCAGCTCTAGGACAAGAGTCAAGAGATGCAAGTGTAAAGAATAGTGCAGAGATAAAATTATTCAAAGGGTTGAAATAGAGAAGGGGGAAGAGTGGACCCAGTGAAGGGGTGACAGCGTGGGAAAGAATTGAAGGGTGAATGGATTGGAGATCACAATTAGAATGGAGAACAGGATTAAAGGTCATGGAACAGAGGGAAAGATGGAAGCATAAAAAGTTACTATCAGGTAAAAGAAATTTTAGAATCTAAGAAAATAAAAATAGAACACTTGTAGGTGATGGTAAGATCAAGGGTAGGGTCATTTCTGCTTGTAGCTGTGAGAGAATGGAGGACTGGGTTGTGAAAACTTGGTAGGTAGAGGAAGTAGAAAATTTGAGGGAGTATCAAACAATATATATATATATATATATATCTTTTAATATGAAGGCTGGATTGAAGAGGAGAGAAAGACAGTGATCCAGGCACTAAACTCACTGAGGAAAGGAGGGGGATGTAGATAACAGCCACCAGGATCTGCTTTGGGTGATAGCTTTGGATAGCATGCACTTCAAAGGAAGAACAATTGCTGAGCGATGGTGGTAGAGATATGGATGGCGGTATGCAAGTAGTCATGGGAACCAAAGAGTGTCATGATACCCTCGATGAGTTATAGAGTATGAGCAAAAGTGTAACCAGTTTTGGAAAGGGTAGCCAGGGATGTAGAGTCATAAGGAGAAGAGTAGGATTCATTGAATGCCAGAAGATGCAAGGGGTGAGAAAGGAAAAGGTTTAAGATGGTTTAAAATGAAGCAAATTAGTTTGTCAATCGTGGAGCAGCTATTCCAATGGGCACTTTGGAAGGAGAGGATAGATATGGAGTGAGATAATTGAGGGGGCTGAGGTCGAGAGATAGGGAATGGGTTTATACTTCAGCAGTCTGGGAGTTCAGAATCTCTGGAAGGGGGAGAATATGAGGGAATGGGAACACGCTACCCATTGAGGACTGAATCCAAGCAAACAATCAGTGATCAGAGAGAAGTCTATAGAAGAAAGTGAGGGATTAGACTAAGACCCTCCCTTGAGATCCAGCCTTGTAGTAGTCCGCCATTTTGAGTGTTTCTGAGGTCCATGAGATCCGCCTCTCAGTAGACTTACAAGCCAAACTGGTAGTAGTTGTTAAGGAAGCTAGTAAAGCCTTAAAGCTGGGAGAAGACCAGCGGGAAGACTTTTAGCTCCCAAGCCTGTACCTTGAATTGGCCATTCTCAGGATCTGAGAGAGGAGGCATCCCACGGATGTTAATTGCAGTATCTTAAAGGAGTCTAAGCATTCTCCAACATCTTCACCTACTATCTCTTGTTTTGATCCTCACAGCCAGGACTTGAAAAAGGTTTTATTGCTTCAATTTTATAGAGGAACAAACAGCTCAGGAAATAAAATGACTCGCCAAAAGTCAACTAAGGGTAGTAAATGTCAAAGCCAGAATGTGAAATCTCCTGATTTCTAGTCTGGTACTCTGCTCAGTTTTACCTACAATCCAGGCAGCCTTTATCTTGAAAATCCGAGTCCTTGCCAAAGGACTTTGGACGGCTTCCTTTCCTCTCCAGCAGCCTGGGTCTTCTCTGCAATAAGTCAATGCAGAGCCGAAGAAAATTGCTTTGACTCCTGCCCCTTTCCAGCAAGGTAAAGAAACTCATTCACTCTCATTAAGTGCTCTATCTGCTCTGAAAATTCAAACAGCCAGTCATTCCCCTTTGCTGCAAGGGGGCTTGATCACATACTTATACTTACATATACATTTATGGAATGTAAATCAACATATATATTAATATGTATATTAAATATATAAATCTATATAAATACATATATGAAATATAATGAATATACATGATATTATATATAAGTATATGTGTGTGTGTATGTGTGTGTATCTTTATCACTTCACTATCATAAATACTTTTACAGAAGGGAAGTAGGACAAGCAAAGCTGTTTTTACAACCAGCACAAACCTCCCTTTGGCCATTGTCCAAAAGGTCTTATTTTTACTCCTATATTTGGATCTGAATCAAAATTCTAAACTTCCCTGAAGAAGAAAAAAAAGAACAGCTAGCATTTATGTCATACTTTAAGGTTTCAAATACATTTTATAAATACTATCTCAGAATCCTTACAATAATCATGGGAGGTAGGTGCTATTGTGCTCCCATTTTATAGATGAAGTAACGTAACAAAAGAGGTTAAGAAATTTGCTCTGGATCACACAGCCAATAAATAAATGGCTGAGGCAGAATTAAAACTTAGGTCGTCATCACTCAAAATCCAGCGCTAGATCCCCTATATTTCTTGGTTATCTGAAGAAATATTCCTGTTCTAATGACAAAGTTGATGACATTGCCCCAGAGCAAGAATTAAGGTCTTGATTTTATTTTGTTTTGTTTTTTTCCCCAGAAAATGTTCTAAAAGTTGTAGAGAATGGGACCGCATCCTAGACACAACATCCTTGGTCAGTTTCACTCTGGAGGACCAGGAACTTGGTTACCTAGTTCTGATGACTTTTTGTTTTCTATGATAAAGCACTCAAAGTGTCCGTGTCCCATTAAACTTGGAGTCAGAAGACCTTCTCTTCAAGTTTTAGCCCTGACATTTACTAGCTGTGAAGTACCACCCAAGTCACTTTGCTTTTCCAAATCTCAGTTTCCTCATCTGTAAAATGGACATGATAAAACTTGTCCCCCTACTTCACCAGCTTAATTACAATAAAAAGGTGACTTTCTTGTTATGTTTTTACAAAGTATTTTATAAATGTGGGTCATTGTTGTTGGTGATGGTATTGTTGTCTTTATAATAAAGTATCTGATATTTAGCTATATACAATAGAGAACTTTCAATAGTTTATTTTTTATTAAAGCTTTTTATTTTCAAAACATATGCATAGATAATTTTCAATATTCACCCTCTCAAAACCTTGAGTTCCAAATTTTTTCTCCCTCCCTTCCCCTCCCAGCCCCTCCCCAGACAGCAAGTAATCCAATATACGTTAAACATGTGCAGTTCTTCTATACGTATTTCCACAATTATCATGCTGCACAAGAAAAATCAGATCAAAAAGAGAAAAAAAATGAGAAAGAAAACAAAATGCAAGCAAACAAACAAAAAAGTAAAAATACTATATTTTGATCCACACTTAGTTCCCACAGTCTCTCTCTGGGGGCAGAGGGCTCTCTCCATCACAAGATCATTGGAATTGGCCTGAATCATCTCATTGTTGAAAAGAACCATGTCCATCAGAACTGAACATCATAAAATCTTGTTTGAATAGTTCATTAGAAAAGCAGCCTCCTAGACTATAGGAGAAGAGTACATGAAGAAATGGCTTTTCTTAGGTTATTATTTTTCTTTAAAAGTTTATTGCCATCTTTTGTTTTTAAGATCATTTTCATTTCCAAATATGCCCTTCCCTCTATCCCCACTCAGAGAGCTTTCTCTTATGACAAAGAATTTTAAAAAGAAAAAAGATCACCCAGTTCCATCAAATCAGCACATCAACCAAGTTGTTTGTTTTTTTTCTTCTTCCCTAGTAACACCTCTTTCTCCCCACCCCAATGGGTGTGGAGGTGCCAGGCATCTGGATGTCTGCCAAACGTTTTCATATATCATGTTCCCTTAGGTAGACTTGCTACTGAATGTTTTGTGCACAGAGATGGCTGTCAGCACCTTTGATTATCCATCATTCTCAAGTCTGACAGATATAAGGGCCCTGGCTATTCCTCTTTTTTCCAGGGTTCCTCTATTGAAGGGGAAGACAAACAGGATTGAAGGTGATGAACTAGAGAAAATTCCCCCAGCCAAGACAGACAGGGTGAGACTGAGTAAAGGATGAATTTTCTCATTAATTACTCAGAAAAGTTGTATTTTGAACTTTACCATGTCTCAGTGAGTTTTAGGGAGGAAGACTTTCCAATCCTCCCCAGTCTAGGAGAGCTGGGCGGGTGGATAAATGGGGATCCTGGTTCTCTAGGAAGAGTCTGATGATGATTATACTAGAGATTTCACTGTGGGGTATTTGGCATCTCAGCTACTGGGAAGGCTGAGGCTAGTGGATCTCTTGAGCTCAAGATTTCTTATCTGCGGTGGGCTAAAGCAATCAGGTAAGTGAGCAGGAGCAGTGGCTGGTGGTGAAAATGAACTGGCCCAGGAATTGGTCAATCCTTGATAATCAGGAGTGGGATCTGCCCTTGAGTAGATGTTGCATTTCTAGCTTGAGTGAGTTAAGGAGATCCAGTCTTTTAAAAATGATAACAATAAAGTTGTTGGGAAGAAAGAGTAATGGAGTAAGAGACTTGGGTTTATAGGGCAACTTAGCTACTTCTGCCTTTGTGACTTTTATTCACCACCAAGAGTCTCATTTTCCTCTTTTGTAAACTGTGGGAGCTTGCTTTATACATCTTCTAGCCCCTTTCAGTTCTTGATCTCTGATTCTCTGATACTATGACTTAAAGACTTCAGAGAACCCTTACAGTTCTAGATTTGTATGGAGGTCAGCTGTGGGCATTGCTTTATTTCCCTCCTGGGACAGTTCTTTACAAAGTAGCTCAAATCCATATTGCCTACAATGACTCCCAGACAAAACACATCTGGGACCAGAACAGCTTGTGCTCCAAGGAGCCTCTCCCACTGCTTTCCTAGTTAGTGACAGGACTATAGGGCAGGGATTGTGAAGAGTTAGAGCTTTAAGAGGGCATTGGTTATTAAACTATACCCTTTGACCCACTAATACCATGACCTGGTCAATTTTCAAAGATGATTAGGGAAAAAGGAACCCATATGTTCTAAAATGTTGATAGCAATATTTTCTCTTTATGATAGAAAAAATTAGAAATTACAGGGATGCCCATCAACTGGGGAATGGCTGGACAAGTTGTGGTATATGATTGCGGTAGAATATTATCCTGCTGTAAGAAATGATGAGCTCAATGGTTTTAGAAAAATATGGAAAGACTTGAATGAAATAATGAGTGAAATGAGCAGAACCAAGAGAACACTGTATACAGTAGCAGCAATATTGTTTTAAGAATGACTTTGAGCAAATAAGTCATTTTGTTTATTATAGGTACCCAAATTAACTATAAAGGATATATGAAGGAAGATATTTTCTGCATCTAGAGAAAGAACTGATAAATAGAAGTATGTACAGAATCATTTTACACATATATATGTATATATGCTTATTTGTGTCTAGTGGCAGCCATCCCTAAGGTGGGGGAGAAGGGGAACAAAGAAATTTGCATGATAATTTTGCTGTATATTTGAAAGGAATAGCAAATTGTGCAGAATAGATTTGCATTTTCATGTGCAATCATCTTTTTATTGTACTAAGTTATGAAAATGCTTGTTTTATTCCATAAATCGAAAATAAATATTTTTTTTCAAAAAAGAGGAAAAACTCCTTCCTTTCCTTTCTTTCTGGGGTTGGGATTGAAAACACCAACCACCTCCTTATTTTCTCTTTTACTCTCACCCACAGTTTTACTTACTCAATCATTCTCAAATCCTCCGTGGATGCAGAGGACATATTTAACTAAGGGTTAAGGCAGAAATGAGCGTTTGAAACTACAAAAAGATCTATCAAACATAGAAGCCTAAAAGTAGGAATAAAGAAGCAATATCATAAACTGCTCAGGTGACAGGCTGTAGTTTGGGGAGGAAAGAAAGAAATCACACCTTTCTAATTATTATCCCACTCTGGGAGTCTGAACTTTTGTAGGAACAGATAAGATAATTAGCACAATCATACGCATGTCAAAGCTCGTGGGAAAGACAGTTTTCAGAGAAAAGGCAAGAGATTAATCATGGTGTTACTGGAGATAGTAATGAGAATGTAAGTCTTAGGGAAAAAAAAAATCTATGTCAAACTATTGAAGAATGAATGAAAGAGCGTGGGAAGAGGATAATGAAGGTGGATGGGTATAAATCCATTTATTCATTGAGATACTACTGTGCACTATCTAGAGCTAGTATCCACCTTCATTACCTGGATTTACAGAAGCACAGGATGTGATCCCTGTCCTCAAGAAGTTTACAATCTAATTGGAGAAGTCACAATGAACAAATGACAATATGATCCAGAAGAAAATGAGTAACATGTTTATTTTTGTTCAATTGTGTCCGACTCTCTGTGACCTCGTTTGGGATTTTCTTGGCAGAAATCCTGGTGTGGTTTTCCATTTCCTTCTTCAGCTCATTTTTATGAGAAAACTGAGGAAACAGGGTTTTCCCAGGGTCACATAGTAAGTATCTGAGGTTAGATTTGAACTCAGGAAGCTGAGGTCCAGCACTGTGGATGCCCCAGTAACATTGCTACATGTTGTGTGTTGTAACTGAGTTTCTCTTACAATTCTGGAGCTAGGGATCAAAAGTATAGAATCAGAGGTGGGAGGGATTTTTACAGACCCTGGGGGTGCTCCAGAGCCCTTTTGGACTACTTGATAAAACAGCAATCAGAAATAATCTTCCTTCCAATGATATAAAGGACCATCAGACCTTACTTACTTTTTTGAAGACTCCTGGCATTGTCAAATAACCTAATGATGTAACTTCTTCTGAGTCTTAACCATTCATCCCTCTACTGAATTCTTAGAACTTAGGACTTTTCCATTTGTCCTGCTCTTCAAATTTTTTTTTAATTAGAGCTTTTTATTTCTGAAACATATGCATGGATAATTTTTTCCAACACTGACCCTTGCAAAACCTTGTGCTCCAACTTTCCCCCCCCCCCTTCCCCCAGCTGGCAGGTAGTCCAATACATGTTAACTATGTTAAAATATATGCTAAATATAATATACGTATACATATTTATACAGTTATTTTGCTGCACGAGAAAAATTGCATCAAGAAGGGAAAAAACTGAGAAAGAAAACAAAAAGCAAGCAAACAACAAAAAAGTGAAAATGTTATGTTGTGAACCACACTCAGCTCCCACAGTCCATCTTAAAAAAAAGGCTTCTTTAGATCTCATTTCTAATGTCTTCCCAGTTTATCCTGTATATTTCTTTTTACTTTGTATGTTTTCACTTCTATTAGACAGGAGAGAGCAGGAATGGTTTTTATTTTATTTTTTAACCTTTCTTTGTATCTTAAGAATTTAGCACAGAGTAAGTACATAACTGCAGATTGTGTTTTTTAAGAAAAGGAATTGTCTGTCTCACTTTTTCATTTGTATCTCTACTGTGTAG
Organism: Sminthopsis crassicaudata; assembly: GCF_048593235.1. Lineage (NCBI taxonomy): Eukaryota > Metazoa > Chordata > Mammalia > Dasyuromorphia > Dasyuridae > Sminthopsis > Sminthopsis crassicaudata. Next base: position 39,976,302 of record NC_133622.1, read on the forward strand.
CACAGTTCTTGGCACGTCTAAGTGCCATATATGTTTGCATATATGTATGTGTGCAAAGATATGTATATGGGTAGGTAGTAGAGTGCTAATGAGGACATAGGTTTAATTCCCATGGCGGGGCACTTCAGCTTGTCTGGGGCCCATGGTCATTTTTTTCTTCCAGCCATCTTACAGATAAATGGACTAACACAAAGAGGATCTGGATTTCAGTCAGTCCAGGCCGTCCTCCCAGAAATCAGAATAGCTGCTTCCCAGGCCATGGTCAGCCTTTCCACGTGAAGATGGCACAGCTGATAAAGGTTACTCAAACTTACTGAAAAGGCATTTGAAGTATAAATCCATCAAGTCTAAATTCTAATTTCTCAGTTTCAAAAGCCTACAGATTTTGAAAAGAAAAAATTCTAATTTGTGGACTTAAATTGGAAAGGGAAAGGGAAGGATGAGGGAACTGGGGACAATAAAGAAGGAACTATGAGAAGGGAAGTGGGCATTGTGGGGAAGTGACAAGGACTAGTTCCCTTAAAGATGAAAAGCACCATTTGGTGCAACAGGTAGGTTCAGATGGCATCATGGTAACACCCCAGAACAGGAGGATTTTCCTGCCCTAAGTTAACCTCAAGTTAGATTCGGTTGGGGAACTGCTGGGTAAAATGACAATATCTTATTTGAGCAGCCCAGACGACAAGGAATGGGAGGTGGCAAGGTGAACCCATCTCTTATAGCTGGTACTGGGAAGAATTCATATATGTTAGATGAAGGAAAAAAGCAGAGGAGGAAGAGAGGATAAAGCAGGGATAGGGGAGGAGGAGAGTGAGAAAAAGAAAAAGAGAGAAGCAAATTTCAAGGGTCACAACTAACATCAATCCTGGCTTCCTTTGAGTTTTTTGAGCTGTGTATCATAGATCCACATCAATACTCCAGAGACTGCTCCCCCATTAATTAAAAGCCACTGGCCACTTTTCAAGGAGGGCAGGGCAGACAATGATCTCCTCTGAAGAATTCATTTCAATCAAATCAAGTGTTCACCATGATGGGAGAACACAGATCAACATATTTAGAATTGGATGAGAACTTTGCTATCGAGTCAAGTCCTTCATTTTATGAGTAAGGCCAGAAAGATGAGGTTACTTGCCTAAGGAGAAGCTGGGATTCCAAATTCAATATTCTTGAGAAGAAGTTTCTCAGAAAGAAGACACAATCCTAATCTTCAAGAAGTTTACAATTTAGTGGAGAGGTAAGATGTGTCCGCAAATGATTAAGAAGGACATTCATCCTTATTTTTTTCTGCTATCTCAGCCAATCTAAGAGGTGTGTAGTGGTACCTCAGACTTGTTTTAATTTACATTTCTCTGATCAATAGTGATTTAGAGCATTTTTACCATATAACTATAAATGACTTTAATTTCTTTATCTGAAAATTGTCTGTTCATACAGGATCATAAATTTAGATTTAGAAAGCACTATCTTTTGCCTCCTTTTGTATCCATAGCACTTAGCACAGTGTCTGATACTTAGTAGGCACTTAACAAATGTTTACTGATTGATTAGAAGACTCTTGGAACCCATTTAGTCCAACCCAACCACTTTACAAAGAATTGGGAAAACTCAGAAAATTGAAGATCAGCTTAAGTGATTTGTCCAAGATCATGTAGTTCTAAGTGTCAAAGGCACCATTTGAATGCAGAAATCCCCCATATTACCTACCACACCACACTGCTTCTCAGATCTGGAGACCATGCAAACCCCAATCATTTGTTTGGAAAATTGGAACCAGCACATGGAGGGCCTTCAAAATCAGACTAAAAAGATTGTAATTCTGTATATAATTAGGAACTCAAAACATTTTAAAGAATAAATAAACTTTTTGTTTGTTTTCATTTTAATGTAAAACAGTGTTTGTTATTTAAATTGGGAATTCTCAAAGAAGAAAACTCCTTTACCAGTGCAGATGGCAACTTATAGTCTTAGAGAATTTCTTGAGGTTGAATAATTTACCCAATTTCCCATAGCCAGTATAAGTCAGAAACCACACTAGAACCCAGGACTTCCCAATTTCAATGCTGAATCTGTCTCTTTGTTCACTGTCCCTGGCTGCCTCTGAAGGGCGTAATAATGCTTGTTAAATTGGATTGGATTTCCCCAGAGCATTCATTTTGATTAATTGGGTTCAAGCCTGTCCAATGATTATCCTTAAAGAAACATAGATGCTTAAAGTTGGAAAGAGACCATAGAGATGAGATGCATCTGTTGCACTTTGTGTTTTCAAGACCTAGTATATATAGCATCTGCTAAGAAATACTCACTGAATCATAGAACGATAGAATTCTAGAGAAATGTCAAGAACTTATTAGAGGGGAGTATTTAGGGAGCTTTTGCTGATCCGCAGAATTAATTTTAACAAGAGCGACGAGTATTTCTGAGTTATGGTGGTTTCTCTTGATGTTTTCCCTAGCTCTGATGATTCTGAGTATAAATGCTTACTTTTTTTTCTTTGAAAAATCAGGACATTAGCAATATAAGAAATGTAATGGGCCAGAAAAAATAGAGGTGCAGGTTGTGGAAAACAGGTCATTAATTATGAATGGAGAATATCAAAATTGGTGTTGGCAGCAGGCAGGATGTCTCCAGTGGGCCTGGGCCAAGATCATTGCTTAAAAATGGTACCAAGGGAAAAAAAAGGACACAACACTGCCTCCTTAGTCCATCCCTCAAGTCCCTTGAAGCAGGATGAGCCTTCCACATTGTTCCATCAATGACCTTTCTTCCTGTCCATTCTCAATTGGGTCCAATGATTAACATGAGACCTGTTCATCTAGGATGTATTATTAAATGCTCTTTGATTAACTAATGGTGTATATATATATATATATATGTATATATATATATATATATATTTTTTTTTTTTTTTTTTGATAAGACAATTAGGGTTAAGTGATTTACTCAGGATCATGTAGCTAGTAAGTGTTAAATGTCTGAGGCCTAATTTGAACTCAGGGCCTCCCTCCGGACTTCAGAGCGAGTGTTCTATCTACTGCACCACCTAGCTGCCTAGCTAGTAGTATTTTCTAATCATAGCCTGCAGCAAATTTTCACTGGTCCACAAAGCTGTTACTACTAAAAATCCTTACTTCTTAAAACATATAAACTTTAAAAAAAAAATCTTCATTTTTTTCCCTTTTTTCCCAGAGATCCAACCTTCTCCCACATTCTCCATTCCTACCCTTTGAGTCGAAAGTGACATTGTAGGATTCTACAGAGAATTCAGATATTTTGCTGTACCAAAATTTAATTTGGATTGAGAAATACTGTTTCATAGTCAGTTTTCTTAATCTCAGCTGTAGTTCTCCAAATGCTTTTCAATGTGGCTAACTATTGAAATTTCAATAGAGCAAAGGTGAATTTATTTATCTGATTAATATTGATCTAGGTTGATGGCAATTCTGCACCCTCCTAATCCAGTGAGGTAAGATTAATATTGGTACCATTTTATGGATGTGGAAATTGAAGCTCACAGAGTTTGAGCTTCGTCCGTCATCTCTGAGCTCTAGAAAACCTTGCTTTCTAAAGCTCATTTCAGCATCCTTCATTGGGTGCCTTGGATAAAACACTCAATTGGGAGTCAAAAAGACCTGAGTTCAAATATAGCCTTGGAGACTTTTGCAAATAGGGTTGCAGACTCTTAGATAAGTTATTTAATTTTTCTCTGCTTCAGTTTTTTCATTTGTAAAAAAGGAAATAATAATAGTGCCAATCTTCCAGGGTTATTATAAGGATCAAATGAGATCATACTTTGTGACTTTAAAGCAGAAGTTAATGATAGTTATTTTTTAGGCCAAAATATCCATATAGAATTAAATCAGAGGCTACAAGCCAGACTTCAGCACTTCTTAGCTTTTATTTTACTTTAAATTGCTTACTGTTTTATGTTTATCTTAATTATTCAAGACTTGGTGCTACCCTGTTCAAGGTTTTAAGCCACAAAAGAGGAAGGAATGGTTTGGAGAAAAGCCTAGAACTGGAGTCTCTTCAATTCCTTATATGCTGTTAAACCCCAAAGAATTGTCTGTTCCAGGGTCTGCAGAAAATCCATTGTGTTTTACCCAGAATTCTTTGGATACAGCCCCAGCCGAAAAGCATTTCACTCAAGTTCATACATATAAACGTTTCATCAGTCTGAAGCCATAAACAACCTCAGGAAGTTTGGAATATGTTATTAAGTCTATTCTCCTGGCTTCCTTGTCATATGCTCTTGACTTGGTGCAAAAGACTTTTTTTTTAATGCTATTATTTGATACTCAGTTTTAAGTGCTCTTCCTTTCCTAACCTTTTTTGGAGAAGCTCTTTGTTTCACATTATGGTTTTAAAGAAGGATTGAAAAAAACAAAACAAAAACAAAACCTCCCCAAGAAATCACATTGTGTTATTTCAACAGAACTGGGTCTACTTATGTTTGTGAAGCATCACTAATTCAGACAGGGAAAGGTCAGCTGGGACAGGACACAGTCCTTTTGAGATAATTAAAAGTCTGAACTTTTCAAAATGAAGTTAGAAGAATTTCAAGAAAATATAGGAGTGTGAACTTCACTAACAAAAGCACTTGTTAAAGAGAAGTGTTCCTGAAAAAGGAAATACAATCCCTATATCCATTATTTACACATAAACAGGATGCTGAAAAAATGGTTTAAAAAGTACTAAAAAGATGATTTTTTAAATTGGGGGTGCATTATTTATTTGAGTAAATTCATTTTTTCAAAGAATACATAATACATTACTAGTGTACTAGTACAATATTTATACTATCAACATAAATATAGCAAGAAGCCCATAGTTCAACCATGACTAAATGATCAGGAGTCTTGAAGCCATGGGTTTAAATGAATGACTTCTGTTTGTACTTTATCTTTTCCTTGCTCCTGTATTCCAACCTAATCGTCCATCCTGAAGAGAGAATGACTGGGTGGCTCACAGTTTGTCCACATCCCGTTCAATTTCGTGAGCTGAAGTCTACAGACCATTTTCCTTCTCTGCTCCTTTAGCTGGGCAAACAAAACCATAGAAAAATGATTCCTTCTTGCTCTGTGATAGGACCCAGAGAGATTAGTTTTTTGTTTTTGTTTTTTTTTTCTAAAAGGCAACAAAGCTTCCTGGTGGCCCTTCAACATGGTGGATGTCTAAAGACTTCTCAAATCATTACAGCCTGTCTTAGGATTTCTCTATGAGGATAAAGGAAGCTAAGTATTACAGTATCCTTACTGTACATCCTTGCAGTATTAAGCATCTCCTTTTGTCAACTGTTTGGTGTCTTGGGAGTGTATCATTTTATACCAACGTTGAACCTGAACTTATAGGATCCTGGTGTTGGACTGGAACATCACCTGTGACAACTAGGAGGTGCAGTGGATAGAACCCTGGCTCTAAAGTCAGGGAGACTCATCTTACTGAGTTCAAATCCACCTTAGGCTCTTATTAGCTGTGGGCAAGTCACTTAATCCTGTTTGCCTCAGTTTCCTCATCTGTAAATTAAACTGGAGAAAGGAAATGGCAAACCACTGCAGAATCTTTGCCAAGAAAACCCCAATGATATCTCAAAGAGTCAGAAATGACTGAAATAGCTGAAGAACGATGAATGTCACCAATTTAACAGACTTTGTCAGCTAATATTACTCACTATACACTCACAGCACACTTTGTACTAGGTGCCATGAGTAGAAAAAAAGATTAGAAATCAAGAGCCATGGGTGGAATGACACAATGTTTTCTTCAGTTATATGAATATCACTGTACTTTTTAAAGAACAAGAGTAACAATTTACATTTACTTCTCATAACAACCCTAGTATAGGGTATAAATCAAGTATAAATCCTAATTTACAGAGGAGGAAACTGAGTCTCAGTTAAGTGAACTGACTGGCCTATTATAATCACAAATTGAAAACCAATGGCAAAGCTAGTGTTCTTAAATATATATTTATTGATTGGGATCTTTAAAGTTATTGTTTTATTAGATTTTGAATAGTCTATTTTATATTTATGGTTATATGGAATAACAATTCTATTTTATAGAATGTTAATATATTTATATTTTGTCATTATGTTATTTTATTGTTATTTTATTTTCATGTGTCATGTTAATTTCTAATGGGCCCAATGGGTACGTATAGAAAATAGTAGATGAAAAAGTTATGGATACTTAAGGACTCCAGTCCCAAACTTCTACCTAAAAGAATCCCCTAAGCTCCTGAGTGGTAACAGCAGATGTTATTAAAGCTGAAAAATGGAACTTTCTTGTAAGGTATCCCTGAGGTTTTATCACAGGAGCTCTAAGGACACAAAACTGGGAGGGGAAAGCACAGTGAAGAAAGGCAAAGACTAGGTCACATCATGGTCTTTGGGACTGGATATCCACTCTTGGGATGGGGGGAGGGAAAATAAGTTCAGCAGGGACAATGAGATCAGTGGGCTGGATCTGGGGCATGGCTTCACCCCGGTTCAGTCTTCCTTAAACTGCTGTTTTCCAGGTGTGGGCTACGGAGTGTACAAGGTATCAGCTGGAGCCAACACAGGCAGCCTGACCAATGATATATTAGGTCCTTTCCTACCATCTGACTGCCCCCAAATACTCCATCAAGGGATTATTTCTGGAAGAAACTGTGCCATCCAACAGGTCCTTGTAGTCCTGACTCAGCAGGAGCATCCTCAGGGAATCCCTTCCCCGCCACACAAATCAGCATCTTCCATCGCCTCAACAGCTTCCATGATGTCTTCTCCCCTCCACACTTTAGTCATCTCCATGATCTCTATGGGTCACACTTGCAGTACCTCAGACATTCTGCTCCATTTCTTCTCTGTCTCCATGCCTTTGTTCGGGCTTCCTCCCATTCCTGGAATTCTATCCCCCCAATCTCTGCCTTTTGGATTCTGGGTTTTTTCCCCCCTCATAACTATTCAAACACTGCTTCCTCTGGAAGACTTTTCCTGGTCCTCTTCAGCTGCTAGTGCCATGTCTTCTGAACTCATCTTATATTAAAAAAAATATCTTTTATGTACCTAGATACTGCACACTCTCACTAAAGTGTAAGCTCCTCGAAGGCAAGACCTGTTTTGCTTTTGTCTTTGTATTCCAAAGTTTAGCACAGTGCCTAGCATCTAGTAGGTATTTAAATAATTGATTGTTTTTTAGAAGGCTGCAAAAACCAAAATTTGGAATTCTTCATAATTTTGTAAAATTTTTAGTAACTTCAGAAAATGATTCTTTTTTTTTTTTAGAATTTTTTTTAGAAAAATGATTCTTAATTGGACAACTTTAACCATCCCTCGTGCCCTTACACACAAGATTAAGCACACACACACACACACACACACACACACACACACACACACACACACTACTTGAACAAGGAGTTCTTAATTTGTGTGTGTGTGTGTGTGTGTGTGTGTGTGTGTGTGTGTGTGTGTGTGAGTTCTTAATTTGTGTGTGTGGTGGATCCCTGTAACAGTGTAGAGAGTCCTACAGAGCTATTTCTCAGAAGCATATTTTTCGATAATTGAAGGAAAGACTAAATTTCCATTAGAGGTTAGTAAAATAAAGTTAAAAAAATAAATTTATTTCCCATCCAAGCTGATGGGAAATCATAAAATCTCTTTAGGGACTCTTCCTGGTCTGTTTAAGGACCTTCTCTATCTTAAGGAAATGGAATTTGCTTAGTTAAGACCAATGAATGAGTGACCAGCTTCCTTATTTCCATGGAAGTATTTAAGCTTTAAAGTCTTTTTCTCTGGGGCCATCTCATTAGGGGAACAGCATGACACACTAAATTAAGATATTAGACTTATAGAACCATTGATCAATATTGCTAGGTTGAAGATAGTCTACAGAAATGTTAGGAGGGAAAAGTCTTCAGTTAGTGAGAATGGTGAGAATAAGATAAAAGGGGAGTACAAGTGAGTTGAAAAACTGATAGTTTTAAGGTACTATTAGTTGCCATATGGAGCTTAAAGACATAGCAGTTACTGACATCACTTAATAAATATTTATTGAATTCATTTTTTTTTGGAATGAGTATATTTGAAGCGTCGAAGTCCCCTTAGAAGGGACTGGTCAAAAAGAGAGAGAAAAGACAAAGCAGATTTGGGGGCCGCTATTACTACTGGTGCATTGTCCATTCATTGTTTGTAGCACTGTCTCTGGTTGGGTTGTTGCCAGTCGTATGAATATGTTCCAGGATATATGCTGAAAAACCTTATGGGACTTCAGGGAAATTGTGATGAAGATTGCTTAGTTCCAGGACAGCAGAACCCAGCTAAACATGAAGGAAAAGTAAAGCTGCCCTAGCTTTCACAGGCCTGCCTGTGGGTGGAATGGTTCTTGGATATTTAATGCAGTCTTCTCCTCCTTAATATGTGGATGGGGGCTCTAAGATAATTTTGACTAGGTAGTTCCAAAAATCCACATTCTCCTTGATATTAAATTAATACCGCTCCACAGAGAGAGGAGGAGCTGAAGAACAGGTCGCTGACCCTTTCAGAACCATAAAGAGCAAGATGCTTATTCAGCTTTTTCACACAATAGGGCACACACAAATTACCAGGGTGAGCCTGCGACTCCCTGTTGAGCAGTTATCAGTTCCACCCAATAGTTAACCTTTTTATAGGAAAACTTCTGAGTAATCTCAGTGGGACTTTGCTTTACTTAATTTCATTGACTGTAAAGCAAAAGGATTGGGATGAGATGATTCTCAATTCTCTTCCAATTTTCACATTTTATGAGTAGATGCTTTTATGTGTGAGAATCACCGGGCAAGGGTGAAATTCCAAGGCCTCTCTTCCCTATGTGACTGGCACCTACCCCCATCATGGCCACCATTTGTCATCCCAGAAGACCTGATGGAAGCCATTGCAATACCAGAAATTGATTGTGTTAGAAAGGAACTCAGTT